>NC_092862.1:24908999-24939496 GCF_032062135.1 Pyxicephalus adspersus
AACTTTAATAAATCAGGGCCAAAGGATCTACAAATCAAAAAATTATTTTTGATGCAGTTGATAAGTGGAATGGTAAAGGACAACAGTGTAAAGGGTAAAGAAGACATCTACAAATATTTATTGATCCAGCTCTAGAAAATTACACATCACACAATACAAATACTCTCCACACCAGTCCATGCATATGTTTACAATTTGGTGTCCTTGCAATAATGATACATAACCATACACATACAGCAAGGACAGCATTGTACCTGAATAACCAGATAATATCTATTTGTTGTATGAGAAAAGCCGAATAACCAGAAACAAAACACACACATATATATATATATTATGTATAAGTATATACATTTGTATATCTACAAATATATATTTGTATAACTACATCTAATTTATTGCTAAAAAAAAATAAGGCGGCCTGTTTATCTCTGAGGCCTATATGACATCATTTAGAAATTACCATCAAGGTCACATCAGTTTGTGGAAGTAGGACGCTAATGATTGCTGAGTCCACATGGATACACTAGTCAAAACTGATAGTTCAAGGCTAGATGGGAAAATGCCTTCAGTGATGGAAATGTAGCATTGAGGGTCAGTGAGACGGAATTGCAAAGGCAATAATGGGAGGAGTCGAGGGCTGACCATATGGTGAATGCCATAAACGGGGAAGACCTGTCAGGGCCAGGCAAGCTGGGTAGGCAGGCGAGAGCAAATTATCATGAAAGAACAACATGCATCCCGCCATGAAGAAATGAGGACAGAGGGCTCTGGGCAACACACTGTCCAGTGACTGACACTTGCACTGATGAGAGACAACACTGCAAGTTGAGCCAAGCTTATGCAAACTTGATTAGGCCGGATCGGCTTTCCATCTTGACTGAAAAATAAGCATAAACTAAGCAACATCAGACTCAGTCTTATTTGTTTTTTATAGGCATAAAACGTATCACTTTTTTTTACTATGCAATTTCATTTTTGCAAGTAGTTTATTAAGAATACATGGATCATTCTATGCTTGTTGACAAAACATACCGCATATCCATTTTCTTAAGTCCTGATCTGACATTGCAAATTAACTCCAGCCTTCTTAACTCTTTGATTGCTGGGAAAAGAATGACAACACTTTATTGTATAATCATTCATATTAACCAGCAAGTAAAAATTTTATACAAACCGACATGAACCTATGACAAGATTTTTAGGCATCTTATCAATTTAATTTATATTATTATTTAAACTTCTAGTGTGTTATTTTTTTGGAAATGTCAGTGGTCAGAAAAAAACGTGCTTTTGTGCAACGAATAAAATTCATTGAAACAGTTGACTTGCTTTTTTTTTATAAGCCATTATAATATTTAATTGGTTCTTTTTACTCCTGTATGCCCTAATTGCTCTTTATTCACTATTTACACACACTTATGAGTTGCAATGGTGGTATTGCATATTGCTATGCATTACCAGATTCATCTTGAATGGCACTCCAATGCCCATTGCTACACAAGGCAGAGCTGAAATGTGAATCGGCCCTGAAGCTGCTTTTTACTGTTATTGGAAACTTTTTCAGGTATGGTGAAACAGCACTGGTCAAAGACTCCGTAGTGCAGCCTTTCTCAACCTTTTTAATATGGGGGAACCCTTGAAAATATTTTCAGGTCTTGGGGAACCCCTGCTATAAATAATATAACCACAACTGACAGTACTATAATCTGGTTTTCAGTGAAAAGAATGCTTCTTACATGGGTCATTAGAAAGAATGTCACCTTTACAGATCATTTAAACTGACCAGAGAGGCACAAATTATCCATTGCTCAAGGAACCCCAAGCAACCTCTGGAGGAACCCTGGTTGAGAAACACTGGTGTAGTGCATGCTACAACATTTAAAAAACAGTTTCAATCAGAAATATGAAGGTTGCAGTACACATTCCATTTTGTTAAATACTGCTTTACCGTGTGAGAAAGGAGTATAGACTATTGCTGGACTCATGCATATGAAAAGTTCTGGCTTCCCTTACTTTATGCTGGATTTGAGTTAGTGGTTTAAAGTATTAAAGCAAGGGGCAACCTCCAAACTAACAGTTGCATATGAAGGACAGTAATCATAGACCGTTAATTCCCATATGATTTCTCTTTACTTGCATCCAGGCTGTAGAAAAAATTGGACATTAGCACCTTTGATCTTCTTTTATCATTTGGATCACACAACAACTATAGTGAATCCCTTTTTTAAGTTTTATATTAGATCAAGTACAGTCATATTCACATATTATATTAGGTCAAGAATTGCTAAAATCCTTATTAGGTTTTTATTTATTTCTTTATTCCTGTTTAAGAGATTACAGGCAACATCTTCAAAGAAAGTACATTTGTTGTGCCCAGGGTTCAGCTATAAACTGTGAGCTGAGACCCCCAATTTGGTCATGAACTTATTTGTGTTTGGTCACCACAACTTCATAGTAAAAGTGACCTAGTTACCCCAACCTCAAAATCAATGGCAAAAAGTATCACACACTTGATATTATAATTCAAATCGCATGCTAGCACCATCTAAAAGGTGTAGCCTAATGAACTGGATCTACTAAAGCTCACAGAAATGGTGAACAGCAACTTCTTGAGTCCTACAAGCATAGACAAAAATAATTGGAATTACTACTTTTGCAGGATGTTCATTCCAATTGCAATTTTTGTCAAAAGCCAGGGAAGGTGCAACAAAGCACTAAGTGGAATTTTTGGGGTTGATTCCCTATTTTTTCCCCATTGTTGTGTGATTCAAGTAGCCATGATTCCTACTTAGTCGGATAGGCTGTTAGTTACAAAATGTTATTTATTTTCTGGAGGTATATTTACAATGCTGGTGTGTTCAGCTGTTAAATAAAATAGTTTTGTGTTATATCTGTGATTGGGATTCTTGCAATAAAGTAAAACAGTTGAATGAACATCTTCAAAGATTAGAGAATCCCACATTTTTGCCAGAAGTTGCAGTACAGTATAGTTTTCTTTTTTGTGTTCTTGGATAAAATATGCTAAATCTCCTGGTCTAATGTATTTATTACTTAGAATTAATTATTAAAATATAAAAACTAAAAGATAATCAGTTTGAAAATCATCTCCATGTCCTTTTATACGACATCAAATAGTATCATAAGTTTATTTCACTATAATTTGTTTCATTTTACTTATAAAACATTGTTTTGTTTAATTTATAATTCATTCATTTATTTTATTTGGTTGTCATTGATTTGGTGGAAAATATTTATACGTATAATTACATGTGTATGTTGTAAATGCATTGTATTTCCCTCTATATATTTTGTAGGTTTTTTTGCAGTCTCTTATGTCTTTCTCTTCTTATTTTTCCAATCTCTATTCCTATTTCTCTGTTTTATGTCCTTGTTCCTATTACTGTGTCTTCTCTGTGTATTGCTGCCAGTTGTGATTTTTCACACATCAATGCTTCAGTGAAATCCCCTCATTTGTCACCCCACCACCTGCCACACCCTCTGCCTATCCCATTGCCTCCAGCATCCCTGACCAGCATGGAATATATATAGCTATGGCTAATGATGGGACCAATATTGGTATATACATTGTACCAATGACAACAGCAATACAGTTATGCAGTAACAGCAACATTTATTAAGGTGATGACTGACATATGGTATTGACTTGATGTGTTTTTCAGACCTGCCTTGTTCTAAGAAGGTCCTTGCGTTTGGTCATCTGTGTACTTCTCACTAGTTATTATTACGTTTACTTTTACAGCAAAATTGTAGTAAGTATGTACATATATATCTTACATTCAAATACAGTTTACAATAGCTTGAAGCCATGTCTCAGCATTGCTTGTGTGTATCATAGCTGAGTCCATGCCTCTGTAGTGTGTGCATGTGATATCTATTTTCCAGTGTGTGTGTGTAGATGTTTAGTCCACATTCCAGAAGTGTGTGTGCCATCATTAATGTGTAACTTTCATAATAATAAAAAAAAAAAATCACATTTACCTTTACTTACACAGTGCCCTTGATCCCTCCACACCTGGTCTTAATTTGGTCCTGTGTCATCCTGGGATCCTCCTTTGTCCCAGCACAGAGGGAATGCTGGGCCCCATCATCTTCTTCCGTCTTCTTCTGCCCAGTCACCCGATCTCGCACTGTGCGGGCGTAGCATTGGGTGATGTATCCTTCTATGTAAAAATTTTATAAGTAAAAATTTTGGAAATAGGTCCGGTTTAAGTCCATGTTCCAGTGTGTGTGTTATCATTAGGTCAATAGGTGTCCCAACAGTGCATACAGTATGTCCCTTGTCATGTATATATGTCAGTGCTGCATTCATGTTATTTTTATTATAATACAGGCAATCTCTATTTGTCTTCTAACATTTTGGTAAACTTTTTTTTCTTGGGTCGCATAAAAGAAACTATTTTATTATTAAAAAGTTTAGGTACTGCTATAAACAGTTATATAAAAAGAATAACATGATTGCTATAATGATATTGATGCTTACAGACAGCTTTAGCAGAGTCATTAACCTGTGTGTGTGTCTTGTTGAGTCCATGTTCTAACATTTTATGTGTGTAATCTTTGTTTGAACCTCTGTTACAGCAGTTTGTGTGTTTATCACAGTTTACACTGGGGAACGCAATTTTCGTTCAGTTGGATCTTAAACTTGTTTTTTACAAATTTTTGGGTGGTGAATCCAGTTTTTTACGATACTGGGTACCCCCCATTTTTGCCAAAAAACATACAAGTTTTATATACACTGAAAAAATAATGAAATAATAACTTGAATGTACTGTTTATTTAAACTTCTTTTGTTCATAAAAATGATTTATTGTTACTCTATGACTTTTTTTTACAGTAAAACATTTGAAAATAATGGGGTAAGTGGTTAAGGTAAAAATTTAAGTTTATAGCTTTTCCTGGAGTGTTCAATGTTACGACAATCCCACTGGATGCTCCAATAAAAGTCAGCCTTCATATGTACATCCCATCTACCCTTCCTGTCCTTCCATGACCTTCAAATATTGGTGGAAACGTTCACCTTGCTCATCACTAACTGCACAAAGGTCTTCCAGGAAGTTAGAAAGATAGCTATGCAGAAAATGCACCTGATGTTCATATTGCAACCAAGCATTTTGTAGCTCCCCAAGAGTTTCCGGACAAATTCTGTGTAATTATTTGCTTGTGTGTTTCCAAGAAAGTCCTTCACAATGGCTTTGAATGATACCCAAGCATTCTTTTTGGCTGAAATGTTCATCTTTGATGAACTGCCAAATCTGTGGACCATCAAACACACCGGTCTTTATTTTTTCAAATGACACGCTAGGAAATGCCAAAATGAGGTACTTGAAACAATCTCCTTCAGTTGGCAAAGCTTTAACAAATTGCTTCATCAGACCCAGTTTCATGTGCAGAGGCGAGAATATAATATTCTTTCTATCAACAAGTGGCTCATGTAGAATGTTGGGATCACCTGGTTTTAGGGCAGATCTTGGAGGCCAATTATTTTCCACCCAATGCCTCTCTCACGAGCTCTGCTGTCCCACATCCACAGATAACAGGGATACTTGGTGTATCTGCGTTTCTGACCAAGAAGGAATTATATATATATTGCCATTGTGAAGGAGGACACACTTTAGGCTCCGCTTTGAACCTATTGATGAATAGTCTCCATTCAGTTGAGTTATAGATTGGAATTCCCAAAAAACCCAACTCCTTCAATAAACTAGGTATGTTATGGCAATACACAAAGCCACTGTCAATTCTAAAGTACTGCAGAAATGCAATTTCCCTGGTTCGAAGGTACGATACATTCGCTCCTTTTTCAAATAAGTTTTTTTTTTATGCAGTCTTGATGCTAGGAATTCTGAAGCCTTCTTCGATAGTCCCAAATCACATGCCAAATCACTCAACTCATGCTGATCAAATCCCTTATGAATAGAGTCCTCTTCAATTTCAAACTCTTCATCATTGTTGTCACCTAGTTCATCACTATATTCATGTTCTTCAAGGGAGGGTAGTGTAACGAAAACCGGCACTGGGCTTTCATCTGAATGAGCCACTGGGCGTATAACCTATGGTAGGCTAGGATACTCTATGTTACATTTATTTTTCTTGTTATACCACGAAGTTTTCACTATACAAAAGTAACAGTCACTGAAATGATTTCCTGGCTCTCGCCAAACCATAGGTATACCAAATGGCATCTTATCACGTGTTCCTTTTGTCTACATCCGTAAACCCTCCACACACTGTTTGCACACCTTATGAAGGGCCCAAGACTTTTCTTGATCATCAAGTTTGCCTTTGAAATGTGCCAAATAGTCTTGCTCTCCAAATGTGCTAATGTTCGCCCTTTGACTGGGAATGGTGAAACTGCCACAGGTATAACAAAATGAATCAGGGTTGTCTAGGCACTTACAACGAGAAAAGGCAGAGCCAGACATGATCTGAAAGAAAGGAAATAGGTGT
This sequence comes from Pyxicephalus adspersus, assembly GCF_032062135.1. Taxonomy (NCBI): domain Eukaryota; kingdom Metazoa; phylum Chordata; class Amphibia; order Anura; family Pyxicephalidae; genus Pyxicephalus; species Pyxicephalus adspersus. Next base: position 24,915,471 of record NC_092862.1, read on the forward strand.
GTAATTAAGAAATACATTTTGCTTATTCACTATGTAGAGCAGCGCACAACCTCTGACCACACTGTCTTGCGTGTAAATGAATAGCCTATACAAATCCACGCTACAGTAATCTCATTAATATAAGCAGTAGAGAAAGAACCTGACGTGATTGAAGAAAATTAACTGGACTTTCAGAATCAGTATACCTATTTTAGTGTAAATAAGCTTAGAAATTGAAGTCAACAAAAAATATGTTCAAAATTGTTTCCCAGTGTTATCCATGAGTCCATGTTCCAGCAGTGTGTATGTGTGTCATCATTGGGTCTAATGTAGGAAAGCTCTCCAAGGCTGGAGATGATACACTTTCATCAGTGACGCTGGGTGATCGAGCAAACCTGGAATGGATCTGACCCAGGATTTAAAACATTTGCTAACAAATGACATTGAATAAATCTATTCCAGGTTTGCTGATCACCCAGCTTCACTGGTATACTCTTCAACCTTGGAGAGATTTATTAAATCAGTCCCTTCGAGTCTATGTTTCAGCAGTTTCAGAGTTATTGTTGAGTCTATGTCCTAGCAGTGTGTATGTGTGTGTGTCATTGCCAAATCCACGTTCCAGCAGTTGTATGTGTGTCAGAGTTAAAATGTCCCAACAGTGCATGCGTGTCATGTGTGAATCCACATTTCAGCAGTGTGTGTGTCATTGTTGAATTCATGTTATTATTATACAAGCATTCATATTCACCTTTGTAAAGGTTTCCTGACATTTTGGCAAAACTTTACTTAAAAAAAGTAAAATGTTTCATGTTTGGATCTCCAAAAATTAGGAGCCTCTGCTTTAGACAGTTGGATAATAAATCCATGTCCTGATGTTTTTTTGGTAGTTACAGACAGCTTTAGAAGGGGAATTAACCAGCTCAGAATCTTAACACAAATCATTAAATATCTTTAAACAATCCTGCATCTGTTGTAAATACTTATCTGCATTAAAAACAAGTAGATAAAGACAATTATATTAGCAGGTCTTTAAAACCAGGTTTAAGTACCCAAAAGCTCTTCAGCTTTCCCTGCCTGTGTCATCCTTTCCCCAGAGCCACTTCCAAGGCTTCTCTCCTGGGAATATCCCATCTCAGAGACGATTGCCCTTGATGACTGAATGCCTGACACTGCGCCTCTGGCTTACCCTGACCAGCTCGCTATACTCTAAATGATTATCTTTTTGATAATTCTCTTTGAAAAGAATCGGAAATCTCCACAGGCTCTATGTATAGGAATCTAGACCAATACTTGTATCTTTCCTTTTTTATATTTGCCTTAAATTATTAAATATTATTCCCTGTGTGTCTATAATGCAGCTTTTTTTTATAACTCTTTTTTCAAAGTCTGCAGGTATAAGTGAATTCCTCTACCAGTCACATTCATCTTTTCAAACAGTTTCCTACTAAATTAGATTCTTGTTCCTTGCTCAGAATCCTATGATGCTTTAACTGTTTGTAATAAGGAAGCCATGCATTCCCCTAATTTCTTATATATGCTTATTTTAATTATTATACAGGTATGACTGTTTTAGCAATACCATTTATAGATTAGATTTTGTAGAACTGTTGCTTTCAATATTTAAATGATTCTATTTATTTTATCCCATTCACATGATGTATCCACACGTTTTGCTTAAAACTTTGTACAGTTCTAAAAAGAAAAAGAAAGAACAATGTTCCCAATGGACAAAGAGAAGAGAGAAAACAGAACCTTGAGAAATAGTATAACATAGTAAACGAGTGCAACCACAGAGACTATGGGAAGAATTTGTTTGGCACTTTTGCTTGTCCTTGGTCCTGTCTGACAGATTTTTCTTTATTACCTGCCCGGTGACTACATTGTCACCAAGACAATGGGAGAACCAGCCTTCTATTTCCCACTAAAAATGTTTTGTTCCTTTTGTTTTCCCTAAATGTTATTTTTCAGTTATGACTGCCTAAATAAGCGTTTCTTAATTAGGGTTCCTCCAGATGTTGCTTTGGGTTCCTTGAGCAATAATCAATGTGTGTTTCTCAGGTTAGTTTAACTGACACCAATGATCTTTCTGGCTATCGGTAAGGGTGATATTCTTCCCTCTGACCAAACAAACATGAGATGTGGATATAGTAATAATTGCAGGGGTTTCCCCTGAACTGAAAGTAATTTCAAGGGTTCCTCCATATAAAAAAAAAAAATTAAGAAAGTCTAGCCTAAAGTTTTGGCATCTAACCTTTCTTTAGGACATATTCTCAGAAGCCTCTGAAATGCAGTTTTATACCTTTTTCATTGAAAGCACTTGGGCAGTCTCTGCAGTTGCTTTAGTTTTAACATTGGCTGCCTCATTGACTCTTTGTCAAAGCTAAGTTTTCTTGTGTTGACCTATGCCCCGAAACTGAAGCAATGCAAAGCTGAAGCATGCTTTCTATTCCTTCCCAGCCAGAAGCCTGCTGAAAGCTAGGTGATGGTAGGCCTAAGGTACACGAAATAATAAAAAACCTGGAAGAGGTTCTAAGTTCTTCTACTTTATCCAATAATAAACAAAATTCAAAGTCTTGAGTGGAGTTCTATTTCTTTTGGCAAACCCTCATAAGAGTTCATTGACAATCGTTCTGTTTAATGCACTGCAATAGTCATGATGAGAGTCATGATGTATTGATTGGTTGACGAAGCTTAGTAGATTGTAATTAGAAGTGAGTGGGTCTTGTTGAAGTTGTAGCTTCCCAACTGCTGGAAGCCTGCTCCCGACTTATGTTTGTATTGTTGTATAGACAGAGTTAAAAAGAAAATGTCTTTTAATTGCAAAAATAGCCACTTGGCAAATAAGTGCTGATATTTCTTTGCGTGTTTTCTTGATGCACAGTATCTTTATATTTCTATGCATCAAGTCCTTCAGCTTTCCTACCACATGCTGTCTAAATCTCTCCACTTATCCGAGAGCTCCTTCTCCTCTGTTACCATTTACCGTTTTTCTCTCTGAGATTGCTATTTAACTTTGCTGCATCAGTGCAATGTTTGTGCCGTGTCTGGTACACACTGTTCTGTTTAATGCACTGCAGGGAGCATATGAGTCACAAATGGAGTCATGATGTATTGATGGTCATCACACTTACCGATTGCTACTCGTATACTCTTCCCTATATGAAGTAAGCAGAAGACTCCAAAAAAGATTTTCTGGAAATTACATGGCATAAACTTTGAACCATCTTAAAACTAAACCATATTATTAGATGAATAAAATACATATTATCAATGATACATAAAGCAAAGGAATTATACAATAAAGTTAGGAATAGTAATTATATAGGTGATTTAGGTGATCAGGTGATAGGTGATGTGGGCAAAAATTGTTTACCCCCACCCCACTATGATTTGTATTGGAGTCTCTTAAAGCTGCCATCACACAATGATTTTGGATCACCCAGTTTCTCCCATTATGGTCTATCTTCTGCACTCTTGGAAAACTTTAATAAATCAGACTCAATGCTTTGGTACAGAATCTCATATCTATTTTTCTTGTTCATGTCATTCTGGATGACAGGGGCATTTTTTATTGGCTGACCTGCCACAGGGGCCCCTTAGGATCCAAAAGACTGCAGCAGTGACATTAGCACAAGGGGACAGTGGGGTCCAAACACATGCAGGCCCTTGTGCTTTGCTTGATTAGCAGTCAAGGTTAAGGTAGGGTAAAAAAAACAATGCAGGATTGGTTGGAAGGGTTATTCTTTACACAGAGACGAGTCATAAAATACATTCTTGATTGTTTGATGAATATTCTACATAAAATTATTAGAAATATCATATATATCATATTTTTATTTGTATATGATACAAATGCTATAATCACAAGTACATGTAAAGTAATATCTTTTTGTTAGGTTTAGAACATATATCTGTTCTTTTATTGCTGTCTGTGTTTCCTCTGCAAAGATTTATCCTTCAATTTTCCTGGTGTCACTAGTAGAGAAAATAATAGAAAATCCAAAAGAAAATAAATAAATACATTTTCAGGTGAACCTGATAATGAATACCTAAGAGGGGATTTCCCTTGATTTAAAGAGATTTAATTTTACTTTCTGCTGTACCATTTATATGCCAATGCAAAAAGCGTACAGATGTGATTAAGACATTCAGATGGTGTTTGCCCAAACATAAGAATGAGGCAGATGTATAGCGTAAGCAACTTAGCAACTGTTAGGCTCCTGGAAGTTTCATTCATAAAATATGTAGAGAACAAAAAATACCATGCAATGTCGGTGAGAGCACCTAGTTAATAGGATAGATCAGGCAAAAATGGACAGGAAGTTCCCAACCCACGTAATGTAAAACCTTGTAGAGAATTGGTTACAGCACTAGAAAAATAGTGGGCTCAAAATTGCAAACATTTGATGATTAAATTAATTTCTATGATAAGTCTTCAATGAAGATGCAATGGTCAGAAATTGGTATACACAGCATAACTCAAAAAAATCTATCTGGTTTTCTATTAAAAGTTCATGCTAGTGGTGATGTAATGGTGTAAGAAGGGTACTCTTGGGACTCATTTTAATCTTAAACTTCTTAGGCATCATATACATGGTAAACTATTTTTTCATGCACCCATAAAGATTCCCAATCTATCCAATAAAGAAGGCAAGACTGTACATACAACACACAAGAGAGACAAGAAAGAAAGCAGAAACTACAAGAACAGCTTTTCTCAACCTTTTTAAAATGGGGGAACCCTTGAAATAACTTTCACGTCTTCAGGGAACCCCTTCTATATTTACTATATACACAGCTCACAGAACATTAAGAATTCTTTATATGTTGTTGGCTAATGGATCTCTTACAAAAAGATCATTGGTGTATTTTAAACTGACCTGAAAGGCACAAATTGCTCATTGCTCAAGGAACCCCTAGCAACCTCTGGAGAAACCCTGTTTAAAAACAATGTACTAGGGGATTCAAGCAAGTCTAGGAAAATCATAGAAACATTACGCAAACATGAATGTAATATGAGCTTAAAAGATAAAAAAAGTAGAACTTGTTGTTGTTGTTCCAATAGATTCCAATTCCAAACTAGGATGTGCCATTATGTAGATGTAAAAACTTCTGCATATTGCGCCCCATTCTCCTGTGTAAACTATAGGGTAGGCCTACTTTTGGCCCAACAATAGACCAAGGTCCCATTGTTCTCAATAGGACCAACTTAATTGTTTACAAAGGAAGACTGAAGCTGGGGATTCAGTGGCCCACAGTAAGTAATAATGACATATTCCAGATAGAAGATGACATTTTCTTTTTAAGTACAGATGGGGGACAATAGATAATATAACCTTACTTTGGAGTTGTCAAAGGGTTTGGTGTATGTAGAGCGGTCCCCTGATATTATCAATGGCAGACTGATGAATTACCAAGCTGGGATGACTGCTGTACTTTCTTATGGACGAGAGCACAGTGGGGTGCTACTAGATCCTCTTTCTCTCTATAGAACAGAATAACGCTGTGTGCACGCTGTGCTTCTTTCATTTGCCACTGGAAACACACAGAACATCACAAAAGATTGTTTCCAGCAAGAGTAATTTGACATCTATATGATATATTTATGGAGCTTTATCTATATTCTTTTTATCTATCTCTGCATTTTTTCTACATATATACTAAAAAGTGTATTTTCCTTTCCAAGGGCCTGGGAGTATCATCACTCGGAAATACAACAGTATAACAGAAGCTTATTCCTTTGAGGAATTTTTGGGCATGCAACACCAAAACAATTTTATCAGCCCCAAAGGACAGCAATACAATGCATTGGTCGTGTTCACATTCAATTTTATTAGCAGACAAACATTTCCAGTGCCAAGCAATGCTTAGTTGTAGAGGCTCACTAGATGGCACTCATGTATGGCTCTTTCAGAATTTTAGTCCCGCATTCATTAAAAATCTATTGTCTGAGTCAGAGTCAGACACATTTTCTTTTGTTAGATTAATTAGAAAACATCCTTTTGGAATCTCAAGAAACATTAAAGCTTTAAAACCATAAAAAAAGATTTGCTTTTAAACACGAGTCAGTCTTTAGTTGGCCCCATCACCGGTACCAACAAAAATAAAAAAAGAAATAAAAGTAAAATTGTAACTATGACCACATAGTGCCCTAAAAAGATGGTAAATGTGAAAACTATGAACATTAATCGGAAAGGAATATATACTAATTACAACTTCGGATATTTTATACTCCTTTGTGTTTGTTAGGCATTTTATCATTAAAACTGTTTACTTTTTTTGTAGTAAATATTTCTCTCTTTTATAGTTATTGTCTGTTACATAAAATAAAATCAAGTAAACCATCACTGCTTATCTGCCAGGGGTTGAAAAATAACTGGTTCAGGGGCTTCTTTATAAGAATGTTCCCTTAAATGTTTCTACTCACTAATGACATTTGGCAGGCTGCACTGTGTAATGCTTGGCTGGTTTTATTGTTGCCAGTTCCCAGTGGGAAATAGTTGACATTGCTCTCTGTTTTCAATTGGTATCCATTTTCAACAATATTGCTTTCTATTAGATTCCTGCACAGTTTGTTCCAAGCAAGCTGAATGTTTACTGGGTTGACCTCCAAGCTTCCAATCAACAAACACAGACATAATGAAATTGTGTGTATTTACTATTAAATTCTTTATAATTCACAGCGTTTTTATGCTGACGGAGGCAATGCAAATTAGTACTTACAAATAGGTTTAACAACAGAAGAGCTAAGCACATTGTTATGTCTACAAATTATTTTTACCTTTAAATAAAAAATGTATTACCCATATATAAACAATTGTTATAGTTTGTACACATTCATGTTCTTTTTATTTTTATCATGCTTTTCCTTTCTATATCTCCTCCAATCTTTCTTTTTCCCTCTCTCTCGCCCTCACTCTCATATATATATATATATATATATATATATATATATATATATATATACCTAAAAGGATGGACATAAAGTAGGAGGGGTTGCAATATTTAAATTAATTTAATACTAATAATAATAATAAGAGCAACAGTGGCACCTTCTAAAGGTAAAGGTAAAATACAGATTTATGTAATACAGAAACAGAAGGTTTTATAGTTACATTCTCATTGTATTATATCTTCTATTTATTGTACTTTTATGTGCACAATGTTCCTAAACAATGGTTGCCACCCTATATTTATATATATATATATATATATATATATATATATATATATACATTATGTGAAACAAAAAAAAATATTATTCTTCCCCATCTTGATAAACTTTATAGGGGCCCCTCCCCTTGTGTCTTTGTATGTACTTGTCAAGTATATAGGTTCTATACACCATTCCTCTGCACCAGCTGGGCGGCATTTGGGCCGCCCACCATCTGGGGATCATCTACAATAAAATAAAAAACCCCACTTGCTAGGAGGCGTTTACGCACAACTCCTACGTGGATCTTATCCACCTGTCTCCATCTTTGGGCAATATATTGTCGATCAATAGCTAAACATACCGCCACCTCTGACGAAGCCTAAAACGAGCGAAACGCATTGGGTTTATGGCACTATACATGCGACAAGTATTTATAACAATGTGCAATTTGCCTACTAGCAGATGATTGTCTAGCGCCTTTTTGGCCCTATTACTTACATGGACTATAATGTTTGAATGACTGAAACCCAGTCTATACTGTATTTGGTGTGTGTTATGAAGGAAAATAATAATACATGTACATTGTTTGCCTTCAAAAATCCTTCTTTCTTTTCGTGATTATCAAGTATATAGCATTGTCATCTGCAACCCCTATTTATTGCACAGAGTTGCTTTATATATTGACACTTTATAAATAAATGTAATTTGTATTATTTGTATTATTATTATTATCATTATTAATAATAATAATAATAATAATATTAACAATAACAATAATAATAATAGTATTAATTTAAAATAACTTTTATGTAATAAGTTTTTACTACCATAATTGTGCTCATTGTTTAGGGCGATGTTTATAAGACATCTGGGGGCTGTTCACTCATCTAGCAAAGCTGTATTCTTTCCGAAATAAAAAAATGAGGTGTGCAGGACACGTTTTCCATTTACGACATAAAAATATGCAAGGTCTCCTGAGCTTGGTACTGTGCCCAGTGGACAGAAACTTATACAGTATTTAAATCTTAATTTTACACATAACATTCTAGTAAAAAAATTAAAATTCAGCATTCAGTGGCAGTGATGATGAAGGATATCACAAAATATCACACTACATTCCTCTTGGGATTACAGTATTATTTTTCATGCATAATGTATTTTATATCAGCAGATATTATTCCAAAGTAGCATGTGGGATAATTAAAGCTATAGAGCGACTCTTCAAATAGTCACAGATCAGCTTAAATTTCAGTTTTTGATGTTTAATTTAGGGTTGATGTATATTCCTAGATTTATGCTATATTCCTTGTAAATTTTGGTTACACAATGTAATCTGATCTGGCTTTCTTTACTCTTTGAATTCTCAATCCCACAGCAACAGCTTTTAATGTCTTGAAGAAAAAATAAACTTTTGTTTAAAAATTTCAAAATTCAATTTCAGAAGCAGTTTTGTAATTAAAACTGAACTCCAGATAAAGCAAAAAGTTAAGCAAGCAGTTAGAAAACATATTTGGCACATGCAAAAAGAATTTGTTATTCTGTGCTGACTTTTTATTGAGTCTCAATGTCCCTGCAGTATAGCCAGGCCTGGTGTTCTACTCCTCTGCAACAAGAAGACCTAAACACTCACCCCAATGTGGGGGCAATATAGGAACGGAAGCACAATAATTAGATTATTTCTCTGATCTTATGTTAACATGTTGACTGCTAACACATGTGCATTTAAATAGTACTTGATTGGCTTTTGGTGAAGTTCTGCTTTACAGGAAGTAGCAGGGGGCTGATTTTAAGACAGTTCTGGCATTTAAACTAGTTGCATTCAAAAACACCTTTTTTCAGAACTGCTTCAATGCTTATCAGGATCCCAAAACAGTTCCTGATAGCTTTTAGAGATTTAGATGTTCCTATCCACCCTTGGGGAATTCCCACTCCTTATATATTATGTACAAATATTAATGTAAAATTTTATATTTGGAATCCCTTCTAATATTAGAAACCATTAGGTGGTCTAAAACTCAAGTATCCACTATCAGTTTTCTGTGACCTGCCCTTAAAATCTATGCTGCATATTCCCTTAAACCGGAAGATTTTACTTTTTTATTAAACCTTTAAATATGTTTTTACAGCTAAGCTAAACAAACTCTTTAAGATCTGAACCATTGTATGGCTGGTAATTCCATATCATACATGAAATCTGCTGCACACCATCACTGACCAATCGGCAGTCCAATCCATTACAGCTGAAGAAAAGAAAACTAAAAAAAAAACAGTCACCTTTACTTTTGCAGATCTGTTGATCCCTCTGGAGGTTTCCTGGATTGGGTCCCGCGTAATCCTGGAAACCTCCTTCATCCCAGCATGGAGGAATCTCTGGGAACCCCATCTTTATTGCCCTTCTTTCGCTTTTTGTCCTCATCACCCGATCTCACATGTGCAGGCGCAAGGTTGGGTGACGTACATGTGGAAATGCACATTGAGATCGGCACTCTGTTTTTCCCCATCTACGTCACATAATTTTCTTTTTTCCCATCTCAGGAGGCCAGAAGCCTCCTGAGATGCATGAGGTATATATTCCAGGAGGCTCTGTGCTCCCATTTTGTCTTTATTGCTGCTGAAATAAAAACAGAAGGGGGGAGATTTACCTTTTTTTTTTTTTAAAAAAAGAAACAACTTTACCATATATAAAAGGGTTGTCTATCCTTTTATGTAAGATAAACATTTTAGTTCAGGTTCACTTTAAGTTTTTTCAGAAATATTCAAGGCCAATTCTCCCCAGAAGTGGTATTTTAGTGTAGTTAGTAATTGGCAAATTAAATCACTTGATGGAGTTTTTGGGACATTTATTATGACACCAATGGTGAACACACCAGAAAAATTACATTCTGTATGCTTCTAAAACACAATTTTTCTATTGATGATATAAGTGATATAAGTCTTATCACCAGTTTTGAATTGTCAAACTGCATTTACCACTTTGACAATAGTGAATACCATGGGCTACAGTGGAGATTAGAAGTGTTTATTTCAGACACTGTAATCCACACTTTTTAAAAGAGTCAAGTGCAAAGTAACTCTATAGGTACTAAGGTTCCTTAGTGGTGAGCAGGTTGGAAAAATAGCCAGCAGTACTCCATTCAAGGAAAAAAAAGATCAATCGATGATGATCCATTCATAAATGTGGCATTTTGGAAGTGGAGTTTAGAGAAAACATGTAGGAAATAAGTGGCAATCTTTTATGTGATTGTCACAGGCCTCAAAGTTATCAAAATTGCTACTTCCAGCAAACTGATAGGGTCAATTTCGAAGAATATGATTTTTCATACCTTTGAATTTTAGAACTTAAAGTGGAATTAAACTGAAATAAAAATCACACTTACCTTTAATTCCACAGATCCTTTGATCCCGCAGGAGAAGTCCTCAATCGGGTCCTGTGCTCTCCTGGGATCCTATTTCGTCCCGGTGTGGAGGAAGCACTGGGTGCCGCCATCTTTGACCGTCTTCTTCCTTGTTTTAGCTACATCATAAGATCTCGCACAGCGCATATGAAAGATTGGGTGACGTTCCCTACTGTAAAGGGGGAAAAAAGAGTGCAGATCTCTGTGCTCATGTGTGTGAGATTGACATTTCTTTCCCCTTAATGTAGGAAAATTTCCCTTCTGAGATCGAGCATGCACAAAAGAAGCAGCCAGGATGCTCTGCACTCATTCACGGTGATAAAGACAGAAGGGGGGGCTTCAACTTTCTTTTTTTTTTTATTAGGATGTTGCAGAAAAAAAAACATTTTATGTAAAGTAAAAATGAAGAGGTCTGGCATATGTAATAAAATGTGCCTGATTTTTAAAGCTCTCCAAAACTAGAGAAGATACATTATCATGTGAGAACCTGGGAGATCCATCAAACCTTGAAAATCTTGGCATTTGTATCACCAAAAGATATAAAAAGCTGATAAATTACTGCTGGCTACCCAAAAATAAAATATTATTTTTAGATAATGTTGGCTTTTAAAAAAACATCTGATGTTTTATTTCCTCACGGAAATTCATACTTTTAGAGTTTAGGATTTGAATTATTGGAACTCGAACTAAGTAACTAAAGCTGTTTAATAATCTTTTGCATGCTTTCTAATGAATTCTAGTCAATGGAAACCCAGAATATTTGAGGATTTCAATATATACGTTTGATTAAGTGGATTTTTTTAAACTATGTGAACTATAACAAAAACTTGCAACTAAGCAAATCAAGAAAACAAACATTTTTTTGTGAGTTTTTTTAACATCTTTAACTGAAAAAAAAATTACTCACCCTTTACACTTACAGACCTGTCAATCTCTCCAGAGGTTTCCTGGTCTTGCATTGTCCTAGTATGTTTCTTTGTTCCGACGCAGAGTAAGCACCGGGCACAGCCATCTTCTTTGCCCGTCTTCCGACTTCTTCCTACGTCACCCAATCTTGCTCTGCAAATGTACAAATGCGCATGCGTGAGATCAGCATTTTTTTAGCCCATTGAACAAATGGCATTCGGCATGTGCAGAAGGAGCAGCCAGAAGCCTCTTGGGATCCATGATGTATGATTTCCAGGAGACTCTGTACTCCCATTCTGTCTTGACAAGACAGAATGGGGAGGGCCTTTACCCCCTTTTTTTTAACCCCCCTCCCCCAGAAAAAAGAGGGCAATTTTTACCTTATATAAAAGGCTTGTCTATCTTATGTAAGGTAAAAATGATAGTTTAGGTCCACTTTAAGTAAGCTTTTAACCTCCCTAGCAGTAGAAAAAAGTTGCTAAGAGCGGTAACCCCAAGTCACACTCGGGGTAGGTAATCCTATGGGAGGTAATAGTAAATACAGCCTTACCTGATCCACCGGCGTTCCGCACCGTCCATTGCCGCAATCTCCGTCTTCTTCTCTCTTCCCCCGGCCGGCTTCTGCATCTGCATGTGTACGTTGCCGGCGGGGCAGGGCGGGAAATTCAAATTCCATTTGTATTACATTCAATACAAAATAACTGTATTGAATGCAATACATTGTATTTATATGTGTAAAAGCAGTACATTGTTTTCAAGAACATTTATTTTACAGTTTATATATTAGTATGAGTATAATATGTATTTTAAAAAAAAAATTAAAAAAAAATTAATTTTTTTTTTAAATATATAGATTTTTTAATTTATTCAATGTATTATTTTTACATGTTTTTGTGTTTCAAACTTTATTATACTCATACTATAATATTATAATAATATAATTTCATATAAAAATAAAATTTCATGAAAAACAATGTACCGCTTTTAGACATATAAAACCGGAAAGAAATGAACCGCTAGGGAGGTTAAATAGACTCTGTCCTCAGATTGGTAAACATTAAACCGGTTCTGCTGTAATATATATTTATCTACTTTATTCTTGCAGGAAAAATTGATTGTATTGTCCTCTGTTGCAGTAAAAACTGCATTCAGACCACTGCCAGATGCCACAATGTCAATCATGACATCAGCAGCAGTACCAAAGCAATTACACAGCAATGTGCATGATCCCAGTGCTGACAGTGCCTCAGTTTTCTTAACAGTCACAGGACTGAACACATGTAAATAGAGCTGCTGAGGTTCTGCTGACTTTGATGCCTTGCTATTGCTGATACCAGCTCTGCACTCTACCTGTTTATGCAAGACTGAGCCCAGAGTCACTTATACACAAGGAAAGAGGAATGACTATGGATGAGTCCTGGAGAACAACCAGATGTTCCCTAAAATGTGGGCTTCTAAAGAAATTATCAGTGCCTTTAAAGTTTGAATAAAAGTATTTTTAAACAGCAGGAATCACCCTTGATATAGTCTATCTTCTTAAGTCTTAAAGAGCACCAATAAATCAGACCCAATGGGTGAACATGGGTGATCCAGCAAACCTGGAACAGATTTGGTCAAGAACGGAAAACATTTGCCAAATAAGAGGACATAATTTTAAAAAAGTGTGATTTTATTTTCAAGATACCACAACACACAAATGGTTCATATATGTATGTTGTGGTCTATTGGCAAGGTACATCGGGGAGCCATTTAAAATAAATAACAATAATTTGACTCTTTGATAAGTATCCATAGCCAGTTCTAGTACAAGGTCCTTATGCATCCAAGACATACCAAGAAAGCCAAAGTGCTGTAGTTTTAGATTTATCTCTCTCTTAGATTTCAGTGACTTTATATCAGGCTTTTCAGGCCTTCTGATACATTTTTGGTATGATAACATTTTTGAAAAAACATTTACAGACATAAAAGTAGAATAAGAGTAACAAAGGTCCAGTTTCTGATAAGTAGCATATTGAGCTGAATTTCCCTCTGTAGGAGATCAGCAACAAACGAAGATCAAAACAGCAGGTTTTTATCTATTCGAGAGGCAGCTTATTCGGCTCGGATGTAAAGTCCTGTGGTTGATTGTATAGACAGGATGAATATGAATGTCAGGCTTTCAGACAGTGGCCTATCATTCCCAACGGCAGAAAATAAAACCCCTTTATCTAAGAACTAAAGAAAAAAGGCCTCGGCTGACCTTAAGCATAAATACCACTAAACAGTCTTTCCATAGGACACTTACAAATATTGGAAGCATGTAAACTTTCAACAATATATATATAATTTAAAAGTTCTCAAACTTTTTATTAAACAGCCTTTTTTTATAACTAATGGACTTTTAAATAAACTTAACTCATTCACATTGCCATAAAACCCATCTCTCTTAGTTATCACCAACTATCAGGGACACCTAACCTTTCTATATATTATTACAGGGAATGGCAATATATCTTTTACATAAGGGACAGAGAGAGCAATTCAAAATAAAATATTATTTGGTAAAAATGATTAGTACAAAGCATAACAATGTTATTTGCAATTTGAAAAAAACAACAACAACAAATGTTTGTCCATTTCTTAATATACAACACTAAAAAAATGTTATCAACAAAACTAATAAACATTTAATAGATGTCGTTAATATATATTAATTATTATAATTTAATTAAATTAAAAAATCAGCAGTGGAAAACCACATCTGTCTGTCACTCCCAGCCACCTCACCAACTACTATGCTGCCAATTGCAGAGGTTGACAACCAATCTGACGTGAGGTTGATGTGCAGTTTTTCCTTCAGGGAGGAAAAAACCTGCACATCCAGAAGCTCTTTATCTCTTTCAGGAACCACATTGCTTTCCTCTGCAACAACAATGGAAAAAATGGTTCACACCCACTTTCATGCAGGTGAATGTGATCGGTTGGGAGTGCGGTTTAGCCTGCAGTAGAACGCTTCAATCAGCCACAAGTCTAAAATGGCCCTAAAAGACAATCGGTGCCCTCATGAGTCACTCTGCTTTCCCAGATTTTTTCAGTGTTAGATTGCCAGCTGTGCCTGGTATCTAGTGCTCACATCAACCCCCCATTCCCCTTCTCTAGGCTAAAATTTGCAGAGGATTATGGGAGGCCAATTTACAGGATATTTATGAACTTTCACTGGCTCCATTTAAAAATAAAAGTAATGATTTTTTTAATGATACATAATATACTTGATGTTTTTTTTTCTTTCTGGTGTTCAGCTTATTTAGAACATTTCTTTTTTGCAATTATTCCTTAGTTTATAAATAATAAACTTACAAAAAAGTGCCTTTCCATACAAAGAGCACAACACAACACAAGCAACAGCTTTTAAAAAATACAATACAAATCAATTAATGATTTTTTAATGAATATGCAATGTAATAATTGGCCTTTTTATATCTGCTTGGAGTCCAGCCATAAAAACAATGAAGAGAGAAACTTTTGATAATACAACAATACAGCAGACTTTACCCTCTGCCACTGCTTCTTTTTGCCTCAAAATCTACTTTAAATTATAAACCTGCTGTTTCATTCTATAAAGAAAAATAACAAATTTCAAAGAAAGACTGTGAGTGTTATCTAGAAAATATATAATAACACAAATTTAAATCCTGTATATGGTTGATAAATTATATTCAATTTACTCATGAACAATTTAGCTATACTTTATACGTTATGACTGCATTATTTGTCTGCATTCCATACACATCTGTTTTGAGTTATTGCTCATATCACAACTAAATAACAATTATTACACAGAAAACTACTTGAGAGCGTATTAACAGGCACAGTGAATTATAATTACTTTTTCTCATTGATGTAAAGTTTCCTTAAGATGAAGATAGCTTTCAACATTGTTTTTGCCACTACCCTGGAAAATGCAAGTAAACTGAACAAAAAGTTACCGTATGTACAGGCAGGTGTTAAATTTCTGTTGCTAGAAACAATTTTTCCTAATTATTTTTAGGTGAAAACTATATAGGAGGAGGTGTGAGCAAGTGGCACTCCACTACATCCTCCTAAATATAGAATGATAGATGTTGTACTTGCTCGATCATTTAATGAACTTCCACGACTGTTGCCTAAAAGTATCATGAAATGTAGTGGTGGTACATTGCTTTAGTGGTCATCTCATTTGTGTAGTATTTAAGAAAAACCTGGCTTTGAAGAACGACAAAATTGTTCTGTAGACAACATTGTATTATCATACAATTAAGGTGAGAACTCATGGTAGTTCAATTTTCGTGTTATGCTAAACAAAGGTACCTAATGAAAAGTTTGCATTTCAGACCTGTTGAATTAAAAAAGTGAATCTTTGACCTGGTTATGTATTTAAACATTTTTAACAATCAGAAAAAAGGAAATTAAAGCAAGCTTTCAACAACCTCTGTAGCTGCAGCTATTGTGGAGCAATTCATTCTGGAAGTTGATGCATAGAAGTCAGTTTAATTTGTATCTCTGTAGTCTGCTCCACTCCCCCTCTGTACCTCCTCTGTGTTTATATTAGAGATTAAAATGTATATGGTGCTGGAGCTTGGGGTGATTATCACAGACCAACATTTTTTAATTTTTTGATACAATGGGAAAGAGTGTTTTTTGCTGTTTGTGTCCACTCTTGAAGCACTTAAGGGAAATTTCTTAGTCACCAAGAGGTGAAGGTAAATTCTTCAAAGCCAACCAAATTACTCTCTGTAGAATGAAAGGAAAATCTCCCCAATGGGACACAGATGGCAAAAAAAACCCATTAGGGGGTTATCCATTTCCAATTTAGGATCTAGTAGCTACCCAAGGCAATAGAGGAAACCATCATTCAGCTACTAATGCTAGCCAGCAATCACAATGATGGAAAATTAAAGTAATCTGTTTTCGACAGAGTGGGAGTGTGTTGACAGTCCAAGAAGACACAGTGTCTATTCTGAGATAAGTACCAATTGCAACACTGGATCGTTGGTCCTCAGCTTGGGACACCTGAGAGCAAACTTGTTATATAGTGCTGTACAATAAATGCATTGCAATTGCATGCAGGCCTAAATGTGATAAAAGGGTTGAAAGGATTATGATTTGTTTAATATGCATGCTAAGGTAATTGATTCACACAGGACCTGCTAGGTTAAAAGACCTGTTCTTGGGCATTTTTTGAGTTGGCAGATCAGCAAGTTTCTTGGAGCGGTCAGAGATTTCTCCACCTCTATTGGCCAAAAGAATGGAGATTTGCCCAACCCTTGAAGATTAATAGAACTATTTTTTATTCTTCCTCCAACTTCCTCTTTCTGAGACTGCACATGCTAGACCCCTAGACCAGTGTTTCTCAACCAGGGTTTCTCCAGGAACTCAGGCAACAAGACCATCTCCTTCTGTGGGGACTTTTGCTACATTAGCTATAGGTTACTTTCTAAAAATAGCACCTAAATCAAGAGTGGCCAAACTTTTTGCAAAGAGGACCAGATTTGGTGTGGTGAAAATGTGTGGTGGCCGACCATTTTCAGCAAGGGTTAGTGTGGGCGTGGTCTGCGCGAGTCCCGCACAGCACACGCTCACCAGGGTGTCATGAGGGATTCCTTGTGCATGGAGTCTGGTGTCAGTGCAGACTCGGTGCAGAGCATGTTCTTGAAATCAGAGTGGGCGTTGTCTGTGTGGGTCCCGCACAGCACATGTCCACTATAATGACAGGGGGATTCCCTGTGCCCACATGGGGACTCCCGTCCTTCCAATTATGCCCGCCAAGTAACGGGCCGATAATTGCAAGGCGGTTGATCAACTCTAATGAACATGCATTTTTTGTATGCATGTATTTTATACTGTGGTCAATAGTATACAGAGGCTGTGGGCCAGTGGAAATCTAAACACGGGCCGCAATTGGCCCCCGGGATGGACTTTGAACATGGCTGACTTAAATCATGCATACATCACCTAGATTTTGCCATTAGCAGCTGTTTTGCCCAAATACATATTAAACTGTAGAAATGTTTAAGACAAAATGTTTATAAATCATAAATTCAGTTCATCTTTCAGAGAGTTAACACATACAGCCTGCCTTGTGTGACTTCTCTCTGCTGCCTGCATAACATAAGTTCTTCAGAGGAGAAAAGACTTTCATAGAAGTTGCATGAACACTTTCATCTTGTCAAGGTCATGAAGAATATACCCAAGATACAAGGCATGAATACTAATGGTTCTTTCCTAACAAGACCTGTTTCAGAATGACAGTCATCCATTTCTTTGTAGACCTGAAACACTTGATGTTGAAGTGGTTCTTTTATGATAAAAATATCAGTTATATTTATTTTGTATTCTGTTGAGCCTGGTGTGGATTACATACCTTTTTATTATTTAGCCTTCAAGGAATAGTTTAGCCTTGTTCAGAAAATAATTTGTTGCGGTACTCCCTTTATTATAGAGCTTCTACTTGCCGGAAAGAATAAAGGCTTTTATTTCAGTGCAGCAGTATAGGTACTTTGCAATGTTAATCATGAACATTCTGCCCTAGCACTACTCAAAATAGAACACCAACTTGCTCAAGGCATCATCTATTCCAGGAATGAGCAAAACTGAAAATTTTATTTCTCGAAACTTATATCAAAATTGTGCTATTTCTGTACGAATATGCCATTTCTGCTAAATGTGCTGAAATTAAAGAGAAAGAAACTGGGGCGGAGGGTTGTTTGCCTGTTGGTTTTAAAAAAGTCCTGAGGTTTACATGAACTCCTTTAACCCTTGAAAGAATGTTAACGTCTTCAGAGAACCCCCTCTATAATTATTATATCCACAGCTCAAAGCACATTAGCATGATGGTCAGTGGAAAAAATACCTCTTATATTGCCTGTCAGTGGGAACAATGTCACCATTACAGGTAGTCAAAAAGATCATTGGGGTCACTTAAACTGACCTAAGAGGCATAAATTGCTCATTGTTTAAAGCAGAACTAAAATAAAAACACAAAAAATTACACTTACCTTTATTCCTGCATGTCCCTTGATGGGGCTGGTCCTTCCCACGATCCCGTTTTGCGTCGTCCTGGAATTCCTCTTCGTCACGGTGAATGGAAGAGATGGGCACCGCCATCTTCATTCTTCTCTTCCACCTTCTTCTTCGTTCTTCTCTTTTCATCACCCAATCTCGCACTGCAAGGGTGTGACATAGTCTCTGTGAAGGGAAAAAAAAGAGAGCCAATCTCACTGCGCATGAGTGAGATCGGCATCTTTTTCCCCTAGGAGAAAAAAAATCAGGGCATGCGCAGAAGGAGCCTCACAGGATGCGTGACGTAGAGGCTCTGCGCTCCTATTAAGTCTTGATCACCACCGCAGTGCTGCACCCTTTTTTTTTTAAAAAGGGTGTTAAAGAGTGTTGCACTTAAAAAAAAAGAAAAAAACTTTTACCTTGCATAGAAGGGTTGTTAATACTTTTATGTAAAGTAAAAATTTTGAGTTTAGTTATCTTTTAAGGAACCCCTAGCAACCCAAGGAACCCTAGGGTTTCACAGAACCCTTGTTGAGAAACAATGCTTTACCCATTCTAGACCTGTTCTTGTACCCCGTTTTTTTAGCAGGCAACACAGTAAAATTAAAAAGGCTTTTTTCATTTCTCATTTCCTTTTTTTCATTCAGGAAAAGGCCCTTCTGTGCAGGCCCGAGTGTCTTGGGATATGTGACATACGTATCCCAGGAAGCTGCGGTTATCCCCTTCAGTCTTTACTAAAGAGGTCCGCCAAAAAAAAAATATATTTTCATTATATAAAAGGAATGTTAAAATGTGATGATAGGTCAGTTAACATTAATACACGGGTATATGTATTACGGTTTAGAATGCCAAATCAAAATGTCAATCATTGTTAAATGGGCAATATTACCGCAGTGATGTGCTGGTTGAGCCAGATTTATTCTACAAACAAAAAAAAAGTATGGTCATATCTTCCTATTTCTAGGGTAAAAAACTTTTAAAAATGTAAAATAGGAGACAAAAGGTGCAGAGCATGTAGATTTTAATGGTAAAAGCATAGATTACTGTAGTCAACAGGTCTGCCTTAAATATGTTCTATCCCCTGGTCTACAATACATTAATATATTCTACAATAATACATATTCAAGCAATTATTTATTGGTTATTAATAATTGAAGTTACTCCAGTCTATGAATCAAAGTGGATTTTCATGAAATAATAGAAGTTCATTGTCTCCTACTAACTAGAGAGAGGCTAGAATACATGAGAACAATGTACTTGCTGGAGACCAATGCATTCGCTCAAAACATTTCAGCCACCTGTGGCAAGATTAAAAGATTATAAATATCACAATGAAGCACAGGAGGGATCCTATAGGCCCATCAATACCATCTGGCTGCCAGAATCACATTACACTAATGAATTCACAATAGAGACAGAGGAGATAATAGCCAACGGTACAGGTTATTCCTTTCTCAGCGCCATCGGAAATGTATTTATTTTCATCAGTTTTGTCACAAAGTCTCATTTTTTTCAGGAAATAATACAAAAAATGAATCAGACTCACTTATTTAAAATGTTTATAGATTATCCTATCATTATTTACTTTGATAAAAATGCAGTCTTATTGGAACTTTTTTTTAGGGAATACTTAGTTAAAGCTAAACTCTGGCACAGTTGTACAGGCTTATGTCCTTATTTCAGGCTTTTCTCTTTATTTTATTGTAAACAGTGAGCTTCTCACATGGTACATTAAAAGCTGCAAGAAGGCAAATACAGCCCTCCCTATTTCCTGGCTAATTGACACTTACCATCGTCTAGCTCCTCCACCCCTGCTGAACTGTCTCCCTATTGTGTGCCCTATTCGTTAGTTGGATTTTAGCCCTTTTAATCATGGAGGTTCAGTATCAAACAAAGGTGTTACCTAGGATATGCTGCATTAAGCAGGGTGCTATGATGTTTTCAAGAAGCTATGTGCAGCACCCATGCCCGCCACTCCACCAGATATGATTTGCCTGCATATCATAGAAAAGAACACAAAAACTGTGGTGTTTTATTGGGTCAAAAAAAATAAAATAAGGAAAGAAAGGCTTTCTTACATAGCATTGACTTGCCACCATTTTTGTAGTATATATATGATCAGACAAGATGATCTTCACCCAAACATGAAAAAAGTTAAATTGAATGTTCTTATTGTAACTTTACACACATATACATAAAATAATGTACAACTATACAACGTTATGTCTTCTGATGTTACATAAAGCTTCTGATTATCTGTGATTTGTGTTCTACAGTTTCCAGTTTCATGTCCTTTTATGAATATTGAGTCATCAGAAACCCTGACCTCTGGATAACATCACAAGTGCCTAGCCAGGCTTTCTCACTTCTCCAATAGATTCAGGCTGGAGAGGATACACTTTCATCAGTGAAGCTGATCCAGCAAACATGGAATGGATTTTCTGAAAGTCATTTGCTATTTGTTAGCAAATGTTTTCAGTTCTGGACCAGGTTCATTCCAGATTTTCTGGATCACCCAGCTTCACTGATGAAAGTGTATCCTCTCCAGCCTTGGAGAGCTTCAATAAGTCAGGCCCAAAATTTGATGCGATTCATTTGACTATTCAAAGTAGGTTTAGGTTATCAGATTGATGAAGGCTTATAGGTGTAGTAATACTAATAAAATGTTGAAAAAAATAAATTAAATGAAATTTAAACCTCTTGTTACCAAACATATGAAGACAAGTGTCCTGTTTCTCTATGTCCAATAGGCTGGCACACCCAAAGCCTGTAGTGTACTGGAAAGTTTACATTGGAAAGTCCTTCAAGTGCTGCACTAAACACAGCCTTGATTTTACTATGAGATTTATGATTATAAAGAGAAGACTATGCTGATATGTGCTCGAATAAGAACATCTTTGCCAGTGTTTAGTGCAGTATGTTTTCCTCCCATGACCTAATGCATCATTAACTTCCCTAGCGGTTCATTTTTTTCCCAGTTTTATATGTCTAAAAGCGGTACATTGTTTTTCATGCAAATATATTTTACAGTATAATATATTAGTATGAGTATAATAAAGTTTGAAAGACAAAATCATGTAAAAATAATAAAATGAATAAATTAAAAATCTATATATTTAAAAAATAATTTTTTAATTTTTTTTTTAATTTAAAAAAAAAAAAAAAAATACATATTATTCTCATACTATTATATATACTGTAAAAACAATGTTCTTGAAAACATTGTAATGCTTTTACACATATACATCCAATGTATTGCATTCAATACAGTTATTTTGCATTGAATGCAATACAAATGATTGTTTAATTTCCCCGCCCGCCCCACCGGCAACGTACACACGCACCGACATCACCGGGAACTCCCCAGTGACTCATCGGGTGCAGAAGGCGGCTGGAGGAAGAAGAAAGAAGACGGAGATTGCGGCGATTGACGGCGCGGGACACTGGCGGATCAGGTAAGCGTTGTATTTACTATTACTTCCCATAGGATTACCTACCCTGAGTGTGACTCGGGGTTACCACTTTTAGCAACTTTTTTCTCCCCCCTAGCCTCCCTAGCGGGGGTTAGCGCTAGGGAGGTTAATGGATGACCACAAAGAGCACATGGGTTCAAACACAATTGTATGATTAGTTTTGCTAGGGATCAGCAGCTCACTTGTAACCCTTCCCTCTAGCATAAGGAATCTGTAAAAGGGACAGGGTAATATTATGGAATACTCTACACATGATACAGGAGATGAGGTTGTCATTTGCCTGGCCATAGCAGAAATATGTAAATCAAAATTATTAAAACAGAAGGACAATTTTATTTAAACTGTTCTAATATTTACACAGAGTTCTGCTTTAACTTTCAAAGTGAGACTTCTTAACTTTTTCCAGCTACAGAACATTCCATTATAATTCACAGGGCCATGTGACCTGATCATTTATTTATATTTTTAGACGTGCAATTTCAAGATCCTTCTTTCAGAATGTAATATCCACTCTAAGCTTTTAACTGAACTGCCTATTTCTGACTACAATGCTTTATGCTATCCTGGTTACATATTAATGGAGTTTACTCTTTGCAAGTTATAATTCACATTATGACACTTGAGTGATTAGTTTATTATACTGTGTGTACCTAAAACATTCTAAAAGCTCTTAAAATTCCCTCCCCCCTGTTATTTACCATGATTATCTTTCCAAATGCGTCAAGAAGAAAAAAACACACACCATCTTTGGCTTATATTAGGAAGGAACAATGAGACCTGCTTCTAATAGTGCAAACATGCCAGCTGCAAATTTATCATCAATTTAGACATTATTTCTGGACATGAATTTGCAGGTATAACCATGCAACACACACATAACAACCCTTTTACGGGCAATGTTCAATACTCCGTAGAAACAAGAAGGACATTCAAATGATCCTACCAGGACTAAAATATAAGAGCAGCTATTATGGAATTGCTTTATTGGTTGGGGGTCTGGTACTGTTATCTTTCCTTTACTACTTGATATATTTAGCAGCTAGAACATTAATGTACACATCAGTTGTTCCAGAAACTAATGTACACAAGCTGGTAGGTCAATGACTGACTAGTGAAGTACTGAGTGAAGAAAAAAAAGGATCACTTTCACTTTGATAACATGTACATTTCCTTTTTCCACAAGCAGATGTTGTTTTTTAGTACTTTAAGGGAACAGCCATAAAAGACAGACATAAAAACATAATTCCCTTTCAATTTTAAAAAGAACATTAATGCTTTACTCATGTCTTTATTTTCATCTATTAAATCTGACGCGTTTCGCAGTATTTTCCTCTGCTTCTTCAGAAGAATTTCTGATGGAAATACATTATCATAACTACAAACAAACAAAGCAACCCATTATTAACATTTCAAATGAAATATCAAAATAAAAATGTTATACACAATTTAATTTTCACATATATAGTCTTTTTGCTGATAAAAATCTAAGCATGTTTAACACAGGTCAACAAAAAATTAGTTTTGATAAACATCAGAAACCCCAGCAAACTTTTCTAAATCAGTTTTTTGAGCAAATTTCTGATCTGTTTTCAGTTTTTTCCTTAACACGTTCAGTTGCAGAGTTAAAAGTACTATTATAGTTAACATTGTACATGCATGTATTTTGTACTAAAATATAAGCACCATTGAAGTGAATGTTAATACATCTTTAGTGTGAAGTAAATTAGGGCACACTGTGGTATAGATCTACTGAACAGTGTCAGTCAGGTACCATTGTTTCTTCAGAAATGCTTAGAGTATGATTTTCGTGTGTACTCTTTGTCTGGATTGTCAAGGTACAGCATCCAGCAGTAGTCAGCCATCATACTTTCATTCCAGAAACCTTGGTAGCGGTGCTCCATTAACTGAATGTCGTGGTGAAAACGTTCTGGGAAGATGTCTATATGCGAGTGCAAGAAATGTATTTTTAATGACATGCGGCAACCCAGTTTTTGGTATGAATCAAGCAGATTCTGAACTCCTTCCTTGTATGCAGGAGACTTATGGTTGGCCAGGAAATTTTCACACAGCCACTTGAATGCGTCCAAAGCTTCTAGCCCA
>NC_092862.1:24940211-24940725 GCF_032062135.1 Pyxicephalus adspersus
TTTGTCTTTGGAGAGATTAAGATCACAAACGAGATCATTCAGCTCTGCTTGTGTAAAGGTCTCTGGTTCTGAATCTTCATCAGCCAAGTAGTCAGAATCAGATGATTCGGGGTGTTAACTTGCTGCAACTCCAGCGCATTCCTCATCACCCTCTACAGAACAAGTCCATCATGTGGCGGTACCGGATCTGGCAATTAATCATCATGGGAGACAGGCTTAATTGCAGAATCAAGGCCGGGATATACAATTTTGTGCTTAGTTTTATCTGAGAATCTACTTTTGTTGATGCGGCAAAAATAGCAGTTGATTAGATAGTCTCGCAGTTCTCTCCACACCATTGGGATTGCAAATGGCATTGCTGCTTTAAGGTGGATTAGCCAGTCACGCAGACCGTTGGAACAACTGGTACAGATGACATGTGGAGCCCAAGATTTATCCTGGTCACCAAGTAAACAGCTGAAATATAATTTGTAAATCTTTTTAAGTTTTGTGGTAATTTGGCAACATTGTGCTT
>NC_092862.1:24940767-24989962 GCF_032062135.1 Pyxicephalus adspersus
ATATCTGATGAAAATGACATGTTGACCTGTGTAATTTAGTGATTTGCCATAATTGTATGTCCTGTTGAGAGTGGCCAATAGATGAAACAGAGTGGGAGACTCTACCTTCAAGCACCCTAATAGTTACAAACACACACACACACACACACGTATATATATAAATAAATAAATTAATAAATTATTATTAAATTATTATTATTAAATAATAAGTTTACAAATAAGCATTTCCTACAGTATGCATGCATTCCAAAACCACAGTAACAATATCACAAAGCATTTAAAGATAGAGATCATAGAAAAAGTTGTTCTCTTTTAATCTGTTTTTCTCTAATTAGAACTTCCTTTGGTTCCAAGAGAGTAGGCTAAAATGGAAAGGTGATGAGTCATTGGTCCTGATTTATCAAAGCTTTCTAAGTCTGGAACAGATAGACTATCACAGGAAAACCTATGTGATCCAGCAAATGGAATGGATCTTGTCCATGATTGAAAACATTTGCCAACTAATAGCAAATAATTTTTAAGAAATCCTTTCCAGGTTTGCTGGAACACCCAGGTTCTCAAGTGGTAGTCTATCTTCTCTAGTCTTGAGGAGCTCTAATAAATCTGGCCCACTGTGTACCTATGTTTATTTTGACCAAATGAGCTATGTACAACACACATATTTTTGGACATGTTTTACAGTATATTTCCTTTAGTGTGGACGTTGTCATACTCCATACATCTACACAAACAACGCGCAACATTTAGGTTTTCAGTTAAAATGATAAAACTGGGAAAGGTTGGAGCTCTGCAGTGCCAGTTTTGGGCAAACTGGGTGATTGCCTATGGGCCCCCATTTTCTCCAAGATCTAAAAGGGTAAGAATAAAATAATAAAATAGAAAATAGAAAAATAGGCAGCTGGAATACTGTGCATTTGTGGTCCCTGCATCCTATTTGCCCATGACCCAAATTTTTCGAACACCATTCATGGGTTCTGAGACACTTCAAAGATTGCTCAATTACAGTGCAAAAATAGTCATATTTGTTCTAATATTATCTTGTATTTATATAGTGCCAATATATTACTCAGTGCTTTAAAAAAGTCTATTGGTATGTCATTAATTAGCCCTCAAAGAGGCCCACAAGCTAATGTCTCTACCAAAGTCATGTATCACTAACACAAACTAAGGTCAGTTGTTGGGGGGAAACCAGTTACCCTAACTACATGTTTTTGGGATGTGGAAGGAAACTGGAGTAAATCTACACAAAGATGGGGAGAACATACAACATATTATTTCAGATAGCGGTTTGGCAGAGATTCGAACCTGTGACCTAGCGCTACAAAGACCAAAGAGTGCTAACCACTGACCAATGCTGCCATTTTCTTTCATATTACCTCCCCCCCCCCAACCACCACACTTTGTGCCCCCTGAGTTTTACACAGCTCATTTTAACAGGTAAACATTTTTGTTCTGCAGTTTGTTGATTTATGTTTTGGTTTGATCCTTTGTCTCCCCCCCCTCTTGTTATGCTGCAGTTAGATTAGCCCTTTAGCCACTCCCTATTTTTGCCCAATGCTCTGTTTATTTTTTACTTCTGCCCTCATGGAGTAAGTTAGGCTCCCTCTAAGAGTTAGAAGGATATTGTGCGGATATGATTTTTTACCTTCAGGAAAGCTCAACACATCTTTGTAACTTGCAACCCTGAAATACACTACATAGATTTACTCTAAATCTTCCTGGTGAGTTGAACTGTCTGTGGATTGATGCCAGATTCAGCAAGTCACCATACTGTCTATACAGACCGGGTCTAAGGAGGTATGTTTGATTGCATAAAGTGGTGTTTTGAAACCAAACAATTTTTCTAGAATGTACCATCAACAGTAAATAGAACTTTAATACCTTTTATTAGCTACTACAAAATCTATAATCATATATTTTTTAAATTTCATAAGTGCTAGCTTGGTTTACTAAGAAATATCAGTGCCATGTTTGCTCTGAGTTTTTGAAAATCTTTATTTTTGAAGATGAGAGATCCATATTTAACAGATGAACCTTTGTATCCCAAGGTGGTATTCCTAAGAATGTTGTGACCAAGATATCATACTGAATAATTGCACCTCAGAGATCACTGGATTTGTCCTTCCTACGTAAAGATCCCAAAACATCCCTGATATCCCCTGGTGTTCTCAATGTCACTTTGTTGCCAGAAGTAAGACAACCTCATTTATTTTCTTTGCTCAGTCTTTAATTTTTTTTCCTTTCATGCCTGAACAGTTACAGCTCATACAGTAAGACCGTTCCCCTGTTGCCTTTATCTTTCTGTTGGTTAAAGGAAAAGTCCCATTACACGTTTTGTAGGTAGGTAGGTGTGTTAACAATTGTAACCTCTGAACTGTGTTGTCTGTGATATGCCACTGTGAAGAGTTTAGTTTACTAGTTTAATAGTAGTTTACTTCTTTATATCACGCTAACACTTTCCACAGCACGCAGAACCAGTTATAATCCCACAGCTCACAATCTAATGCCCAAATTCTAGTGATACACAAACTCAGTTTATTTGGAATTAACTATCTAAAGGAAGTCTAAAGAAGTATATAAAGTTTCTGTGCTTAAAACATCCTATTAATCAGTCATTAGGAGAGAGATCAGAGATCACTGATCCATTCTGAATGGGGAAACACATAACAGCCTGGAGAAGGACCCCCTGGGATGGCGCACCGGCCAGAGCCGCAGACCATGTCCCCTCTACGGATCGCAGGCTCAGGGAAGTGGGCGGGTTGTGTCTCAGACCTGCGATGGAAGAGTTAGCGGGTTCTGGCATAATGACGTCACGCATGCGCGGTCCTGAGCCGGTAATTTTTAGTGGTCTATGGGTCCGAAAAGTTTCCACTGTCATAAAAAGTATGTCTGTATTGAAGCCTATAAATCAAAGTTAGTTCCAGATGATGTCATGGTTGTGCCTTGTGAATAAAAGGTTTATCTTTAAGTATTATTTTTAAAAGGCACTATGTATAGGGGTTTTTAGATGGATGTAAATAATATATCATATATCATAAAACATAGCCATTTATCATTACACAACTATAATGTGATAAATGCTTTAGGGTTAATATTTACAATAAAATAAAAACATTTATTATGAGATGTTGGTATTCATCTAAAGATCCTATACATTGTGCATATTAAGAATAATACTTATAACCTCATTCCAAGACTTTTCTAGAGCTGCCCCAACTCTCTTGAATGGTCTTCCTCGTCCTATTAGGCTTGCCCCTACTTTCTGCTCATTTAAAAGAGCACTCAAAACCCATCTTTTCAAACTTCTTTCTTTTAAAACCCTCACTACTTACCACCACTCCCTATCTCTCCTCCCATTGCCCCTGATTCATCAAACAGAATCGGATGATCGCTCGCGCATTCGTATTCACGATCCGAAATCGTACGCGGTCGCGCTATTCAGCAACTGAAAAAGCTCGCGGCCGGAGCCGCGCATCTCCGGCAGCTTTACACTGGCGAGGTTGCATTAAAAGTCACTGTTCCCCTAAAAAATCATTCTTTCTAATGGCACACATATTACCCATAGCCCTAAAAAAAACGCGCTCGCTGGTCGCGCGTACTTTCGCGCTTCCAGCGAGCGCGGATTTTATTGATGAATCAGGGGCATTGTGTTTTACTTCCCTCACCTCCTAGATTGTAAGCTCTTCGGGGCAGGGTCCTCTCCACCTGTGTCACTGTCTGTATTTGTCTGTTATTTGCAACCCCTATTTAATGTACAGCGCTGCGTAATATGTTGGCGCTATATAGATCCTGTTTATTAATAATAATAATAATAATAATAATAATAATAATATTAATTGTTAGGGGGTCTTTGCAACATCATCATTGTTGTGTGCCATACTGGGGCACTCTTTTGGTGGTTATTAAAGTTTTTGTTGTAAATGTGCAAATGTTTATGAGGTTTTGAAAGACTAAATTAAACTTTACTCATGACCAATATAGTCCCCATTTGAATCAGATTTAAAGCATTCTTTTTGTGTTCAATAAAACTTTGAATTTTGGAGTTCCCCAGCTTTTAAATTGTTGGTTACAGTCCTTTTGTGATCCTATGCTATTGTTTACCAATTATGCAGGTTTGGCATCTGCTGCCCTCATTGGTTTTACATTACTGTCTAATATGTTGGTGCTTTCTAAATAAATGTTAATAATATTGGTTGTACAGTTAGGATTTAGGTGCACTAGTATTCCAGCAACAGAAAAAAAAGTGATATGAGACCCAATGACTAGTTTTAAGCTTTTGACTCTCCCTTTTAAATACCTACACAAGACCTACATAACTTTCACTCCAATGCGTAAGTGGAACTTTTGTATTTTTGTATTAATATTGTGTGCTTTATTATTTAGTATATATTATTTTGTACATTGTATT
Source organism: Pyxicephalus adspersus (assembly GCF_032062135.1). Classification (NCBI taxonomy): domain Eukaryota; kingdom Metazoa; phylum Chordata; class Amphibia; order Anura; family Pyxicephalidae; genus Pyxicephalus; species Pyxicephalus adspersus. Next base: position 24,945,176 of record NC_092862.1, read on the forward strand.
TTTTTATCAACAATGTAACAACTTTTTAAATTAAAACAAAAGAAAATAAATTGCACCGACTCTGAAACATGACATTGACATTTTATAAATAAGAAAAATCTTTAAAGTCTTCAGCACTTATGATTCGCTAAATGATATTTATCCTGAGTTTAATAAAAGATCAAATACCAAATTACCCTTATGAGCAACTTTTGTGTTGAATACTGCTTAATCCTCCAGTGATGAACAATCAACCCAAACTGTTCTGATTTTCTTTTTTTCTTTTTTTTGGTGACAGAGCCATGGGAGGTTTTCATTATTTATTCGGGCTGTGTCACACGTACATAAATTTATATTTTCAGAAGGAATGACTAATTAGCACATATGTGGAATAGTCTCGAGGACAACTGGGAACTCTGCTCGCCGCTTTCTTATTTTTTTCTATTTGCCCAAAGTAAGCCCAAGATGAAAATTGAGAATGATGGCTTGAGAGTAGTTTCTATGTTGTGCTGAACATTTTAGAAAGAAATTAAAGACACCAGTCCTTTAATGACATAAAATCCCTGTCCTATTTGCTCATACATGGGACAAAAATCAAGACGTATAATGATCTACATTTATGGAGCTGGTAATAATCAAACTGTGATTAGTTTGTTTTGGGCGTTTATGTAGCATGTTTTTTTTTTCAATAATAACACTGGGGAACAATTTTGAACAAATTTTTTGTTGACTTTTGTTGACTTCAATCAGGTATGCTGATTCTGAAAGTGCAGTTAGTTTTCTTCAATCATGTCAGGTTTTTTCTCTACCGCTTATATTAATGAGATTACTGTAGAGTGGATTTATATAGGCTATTCATTTACATGCAAGACAGTGTGGTCAGAGTTTGTGCGCTGCTCTACGTAGTGAATAAGCAAAATGTATTTTTCTACTTACACACGTATTTTCTTTCTTTCAGATCATGTCTGGCTCTGCTGTTTCTCATCGTAAGTGCCTAAACGACCCCGATTCATTTTGTTATATCTATGGCAGTTTCACCATCCCGTCAAAGGGCGAACATCAGCATATTTGTGGAGCAGGCCTATTTGGCATATATTTAAAGGTAAACTTGGTGATCAAGATAAGTCTTGGGCCCCTTAAAGGTGTGCAAGCAGTGTGTCGGGGGTTTATAGATGTGGACAAAGGGAACACGTGATAAGATGCCATTTGGTATACCTATGGTTTGGCGAGAGCCAGGAGATCATTTCAGTGACTGTTACTTTTGTATAGTGAAAACTTCAGGATATAACAAGAAAAATAAATGTAACAGAGTATCCTAGTCTACCATCGGCTTAACGCCCAGTGGCTCATTCAGATGAAATCCCAGTGCCGGTTTTCGTTACACTTCCCTCTCTTTAGGAACATGAATATGATGATGAACTAGGTGACAACAATGATGAAGAATTTGAAATTAAAGAGGACTCTGTTCCTAAAGGGATTTGATCAGCATGAGTTGAGTGATTTGGCACGTTACTTGGGACTATCGAAGAAGGCTTCAGAACTCCTAGCATCCAGACTGTGTGAGAAAAACTTACTTGAAAAAGGAACGAAGGTACTGTACTTTCGAACCAAAGAAATTGCATTTCTGCAGTACTTTAGAACTGACAGTGGCTTTGTGTATTGCCATAACATACCTGGTTTAATGGAGGACTGAACTCAACTGAATGGGGACTATTCATCGAAGCGGAGCTTAAAGTGTGTCCTCCTTCACAATGGCAAAATATTTGGGTCAGTCCCAAATGGCAATTCAGTTTCTCTTTGTGAAGATTCTAAAATTAGACCTAAATAGTCTTTGAATTAGTCTTTGAATAATAAATAAAACCATGGTGTAATAAGTCATGTTCTGTTGTTCATCCGAGGATGTATTTTCCTAATTCTAAGACCTACGAAGGACCAGATGATTTTTTTGTAGCTTTTATCTGAGGAAGCTTTTCAGGGGTGTGAGGAAGTGGTAACTGCACCACAACCTCACCGCCTGTCTGAACAAAGCCTGAAGCAAGTTATTTTAGAACAAACATGATCCTATCAATTTTTATATACTTAACCTTCATTGGGCTCTATTTATAAAATAGGGAATCTAACATTCCCTGAAACATTCCTGGGTGGGAATCGTTTAGGTCTATGTGTTTTGTGTTCTTGTTTAGTTTACTTTCTTTACATTTATCTACAAAACATTAAAAAAGGTTTTCTTTACCATGCACTCACACTTTTATATTTATTAAACGGATTACAACCCCATAAATATATTTAATACTCTAAAATGACCATACATCCAACGTTAATGATCTCATAAATGAATTCTCCATGTTCCCAGTTAATGGCTGCTCTGTTTTTTAATGAAATAATTTCATAACACAATAAATTGCAAAGATGAATGATATCATTTACACATCCTAATAAAATTATATTGTTATAGCTTTTTTGGTCTCCTTGTGGTGGCAGAAGTTCTACTGTATAAGTCTTGAGGTCTCTGGGGATTCAAGGAGCTGAGTGCTACCTTGGCAGCAATAAAGTTTCTCATTAATACCGTTCTGTTGTTGAATGTACTGATATTCCATATCATTCTTCTTTAGTTTAAGCCGGAACGAGGAACAATATTCTTTTTCAAGAAAGTCATTTTAATTAATGTAGGTCTCTCCATAAAAATGCACACCAAGCAAAACAGAATAAATTACTGGTCTATTTTTTTTCATTTACTTGATGAGTATATGGCAATCTCACATTCCAATTCTGCTACTCTGGCTATAAAGTTAATTTGAAATCTTGTGTGCTCTCCTGCAGTCATACATGACATGGAGAGACAGGCTAACATAATTAAAGATTGGCTAAGACAGGAGTTTCCTTAATTAGGCTTGGCATTATCTCGCACAAATACCTGGGAGACCAATCTGACATTAAAGTAATACCTAGGATAACCTTGCAATCAATGTATTTTTTTTTCTTTACTGGTACTCCTAAGTAAATGAAAAGCAACACAATTTACTGAAGTGTGTCCACTGCAATCAATATATTTTTCGAGCAGCAAAGATATGTGTTGTGAGTATAAAGTTTTACCCAATATCTGATACATGTATACTTTTTATTCTTAATTAACTCTCAGAGGATTTGTGTAAGTTTTGTGCTATAGACAAATTAAAATAATAACCATATAAACCAATTTAGCTTTAATATATATATATATATATAAATATATATATATATATATATATTTATATATATTTTGCAATGGCTCATTTGATTTAGGTGTTTTTAAATATATTTCATTGTGGTTACCTACTTGCGATAGTTATATCTTTTGACAAAACGGTGAACATAAAAGTACACAATTGCTTGTGCACAGGGTGTACAAATATTACCAAATCAATAAGTCAATAATAAACTTGAAGTCTGATTTTGGTGTTGATGCAATCGAGTTTTTCAGGGCTAATATTTGGGTAATAAACTGATACTGTTTGACTTTATAGGTTTGTGATCATATTTATTGCCATAATATAATAGTATTTAAAAAAATAAAATAAACAAATAATGCTTTTGCATGCATGCATTCGCAATGCTTGCATGCATTTGCAATGCATTTATTGTACAGTGCTGTAAATTATGTTGCCACTATATAAATCCTTTCTAATTATAATAATATTAATTGCTGTCATGTATCCCAAGCTGGGGACCAATGATCCAGTGTTGCAATCGGTGCTCATCTCAGAGTAGATACCGTGTCATCTTGGACAGTCTTCTGAAGTTTGAGCTTAATTAGCTGCTGGGCACCCCATAGGAAATGTTCACATCACCCAGGGAGCGAATTAAGCACTTGTAGAAGGACTCTCCAAATTTGTCATCTAGAGGTAGAGGACCTGGAATTTGGAGGGTCACATGGCTCAAAATATAGGTGAGTATTTGGGGAAACTTTAATCAGTTCAAAAGGGTATTGTTTGAAAAGGGATATCTGGATATAACAGAGCTTAAATAGACCCGATAATGTCTAGGCACAAATATGTTCATGGAATGATTAATTCTATATGAAATAGGAGAAACAGGCCCAGTGTGGGTCTTGGACTGTGAGTGCCCTTTTATTCCATAAATAGCATTCTCAGTGCACAACCGTATTTGATAATTTGTTAATGTAACATGTTCAACAATCCCTTTAATTTTTAGGTAAAAATGATTTTTTTTTTTTTATGAGTTTAAAACAGACTGATGTCATTTCAATTTGCTTTACAGGTTTATAGACCTATATACATGTAGCTAATGTACGTTCTATAAAACAGAACATAGCATATTAATTGTTCCTAATCAATCTGTTATTTCTCTGCTATCCCTATAAAATAAGCAGTGACAAGTCGACATCTGCCGAGGTATTATTAATAGGTCATTAATAGAAGGGAGAGGGGCCCTGCCGCAGGCTGACTTACCAGTTCATTAAACTGGGAATATGGTGCGAGCAATGCCTGCAAGAGCTGAATCTTCCAAAAGGAACCAGGCCTCTCCAACGGAGGTGCAACCTCCCCTGTCCAGAGGCTCTGCACTACAGTTGTGATCACTTCCAGAACACACTATGGCTGATAAAAAGCACCTACCTATTGCCTATTGGCTAGCAACATTTCTATCATTTTTAAATTTGGTTATGTTATTGTTGGTTGTTGGTTGTTTATTTAACATAATGATTAAACTATATATATATATTAGGTACTGTGTATTATGAATAATTACCATTGTTTCAGCCTCTGGACAGGGGAGGTTTACACTCTGCTGATGCTGCTGATTTGTTTTACCTCTTTCAGCCACTTCCAGTCTACATGAACTGTTTCCAGTGCTTGCTAAACATATATGCTTTGGAACTGCGTCCTGATAATGACAAAAAATGAGTGTGCTTGTACAATTTATATTGGCTCAGCCATTTGTATTTCCTACTAGGGTTGCAAGGGACAAGTTGACAACACAGGAGCACAGTTGGGTTCCAGTTGTCACACCAAAATAGCGTAAACAAGGACCTCCAGGACCTTTCGAAACCTTTGGCATTTAACTTGACTTTAAAATATAGTTTTCCTAAACATGAATCTGTTGCAAAATGTCTTAGAACCTAGAGGTCCTGCTAGCAACAGCACTTTTGCAAGTGATTGAAAGTTTCGGGTTTGCATTTAGCAGTGTTGTAGACACCCTGTTTTTTTCTTTCCTTCAGTTGACTGTTGGGCTGCCTAAATGGTCTGCAGGAAGCATAAATAGACCCTATAGGCACCCTAAAAGCCAACTGGAGGTGTGTGAAAGGAAGGCTGACCAACACTGCTTCTGGGGCAGAGACTTAGCATTGTCCATCTGCAACAGTATGTTCTGTTACCGGCATGATCTCCAGGTAAGAAATTTACAACAGATGTATAAAACAATACTGTAAACAGAACTGAAACAGAAACAACTGATAACAATTTGTATTAATAATATTATCTTGTATTTTTACGGCACCAAAACTATTACCCAGCACTTTACAAAGTCCATAGTCATGTCACTAGCTGTCCCTCAGAGGGTCTCCCATTTTAAGGCCCTACCATAGTCATATGTCATTAATACAGTCTAAGGGCAATTGTAGAGGCAAGCCAATTACCCTACCTGAATTTTGGGGAAATGGAAAGAAACCTTTTGAAATTATTTTATAATGTTAAAGCTTAAATGAGGTTTTAGTTATTGTGTTTAGATCCATGTACATTTAATGCTTATTGTCCTGAAATGCATATTGGTATTTTAGGTAAAAGTGTTATTTGGGTATCTAAATTGAAGATATTTATTTCAACAGCTGATCGTTTATTACTAAAATAATATTTTGGCTGTTTGTTGCTCCAAATACTTTTTTTTTTTTTTTTAATAAATAACATTATTAATGGATTCTGTGCAATAAATGGTTTGTTAACTGTCAATGAGTGCATTCTGCTTTGCTGTGTCTTTGAGTCCTCCTCTCCTGAGGCTTGTTCAGACCCTAATTGGACGTTTCAGTGGCATCATATATTGCTGAAAGTACCATTATGCTATTGTCTTTCTGCCTGTGTCCAGTGAAAATGATTAATGTCTAGATGGGGAAAGCTATTCTCTGTCTGGTGATGATCTTGCATTGATGAACTGTCTTCAGCAGATATATATAGAGTGGATGAACTATTCTCCAAAGACCTGGTGACTTAAAAAATTGTCTATTTTACGGCATTTTTGTCTTGCTGCAAAAATACATAGTGGAACTTTGCTGACGAGTAATTTCAGATAAATGCTTGGTATCAAAAAAGCCAAAACAGCTACTTTTGTCCTGGATGTTATACTAAAGGCACACTTCAGTCAGGCATGACAATTGCGCATTTAAACTGACTCAAGGGACAGGCTACCTGCTGAGTGGCTTTATTTTCATTCTAGCATTCATCTTGTGCTGCTGGCTGCCCTGGTAGCTGAATCCCTATACTTGCCATGATATTTTCATGTTCTGAGGCCTTGAAGCTGAAACTGCAGAGTGTTCCTAGAGGCTTTCTGTATATTTAATGTAGAAGGATTGGGACAATCTGAATATCTGATGGACAATGCCACCTAGGTGTCCAGTCCAAGTTTCAGGTGCAACCTCTACAAATGTTTTATCTGAATTAAAAATTAATTTAATAAAGCTAAAGTCCAAGCAAAAAGGCTTTGTTGCATGATGTGAGAGAAAGGGTGTGCCAAAAACCTAACAATGGTTCTTTGGTTTACAGTCTCTTGATGGAAGCTTTGACTTTCCATGCACACAACAGGCTAAAGTAGCTTGCAATATGGAGATGTATGTTTTTTTTTCAATCAGACCAGCGGAGGATTCTATGTATGATCCAATGCCCTCTCATCGGGAATGTCATAAATTAAAGATTAGAAATCTTGGCTTAGTCCTACAAAACTTAAGGTTTTTACCCAAAATCTTAGATCATAACCACAACTTGCTGGCACAGACCTTGCCAGACGGGTGCTCCAGATATTTATTAGTGCAGTTTAACCCAGCCCTCTTGTAACAAACTCCCCATTGACTGGACAGCTGCTAACTATGCAGAAGCTTGACATGATGGATACTACAACATGGGCCAGTAGATTGTATATCAGGGGGAAATTTTTAGAGCACAACTGAACTAAAAAAGACAATGTAAGCAACAAAACAATCACAGAGTAAATCAATTTTCCAGGAAACACATTCCTACAAAGATAAGCTGGGCAAACTTTGCGATGCCACCTCAGGAAATTGTAAAGAGGGACAAGCAGTACATAAAATGCAGTTATCCATAGCACACCTTTATATTTCACCTTTTCATAGGTTATAGATGTCAGAGCAATGAAATATGATTGCTGATGGGCTTTTGGGGGTTACTACATATTGTACTTTGTGTTTAATAAATAACCTCATTTGTAACTATTCATCCTACTCTCACATTCCCTTTATGAAAAATGTATTAAACAGAGAGATATAACATCCCAACAAATGTGACCCTTGAGAGTACAGGCAAAAAGATGTAGCAAAAGCATTGCTAGCTAGCTATATGCCAATAAATGTGTTCTATATGCTAACAGAAAGAAACATACAATTAAATACCAATATTGCTGGGCTTTTCAAAAAGTTGAACTGGCTTTCAATGAAATTTTGTTTCTGCACAGTTTTAGATCAAACTTTAATAGATCAAGGAGACAGCACAGCTGTGACTACAAGTACATTACTGACTTATCCCCTAAATTAAGTGTATGTGCAAACATTACACAAATCTAAACCCCCAAACCTCCATGAGATAGCACTACCAGGCTTGTAAATTTTTTTCAGAGTCAGCTGAAAGGAAATTTTAGTGAAATTATTATTTAAATGGTCAGGTTAACAACCATGTCATCAAGTTCACACAAAAGAGAGATAAAATAAATAAACTGAATTCTCCATATTCAGAACTCAAAACCCACATCTGATCCAGAGGAAGGCAACAAAATATTATAACTAATGGTCTAATTTGCACTTATAGATGGAAATATATCCTTCCTGGTAATGCAAAATATTATCTGGACCAACAGTGCTTGGTGTTATTATTTATATAAATATAAATGTATAGTTTTTATTCTTTTAAAACAAAGTGAACTGGCTAGAACTAGTTGATGACTGAAGACGTTTATTTCACATTGTAAATCTTTTATTGTGTGAATGTCTTTTCTTATGTGAAGGCTCAAACATTTTTACACCAGATAGAAAGAGAACCCTCTAGTCCTTTGAAATTGGTTCAAAGCGCATAACCGCCCCAAGTTAACAACATAGACCAGGGAGGGGCAAACTTTTTCAGTCAGGGGCCACAATCTGATATAAAGTTTGACAGAGGGGCCGGGACGATGGGAGAGTGGGTGAGGTTATGTCTTCATGATGCCACTGAACGTGACGTCATGATGGCAAACCCTGACCACTCTTCCATCGCAGATCCGATCCTGCGATGGGAGAGTGTACCGGTTGTGTGCAGGGACACAGCCTGCCCAACTCCACGAGCCACGATACAAACAGGGGACCTGTTCCGCAGCGCCATGGACCACCCAAAGGGCCTGAGGAATGACCTTATTGGGTTGTAGTTTGCCTATGCCTGACATAGAGCATTACCATATTTTTACAAAGTTAAAGATTAGAGATAATAAATTTGGTTTGGCTAATCCTTCTTCATAGCTGGGCTCCTCCGTGCCTAATATCAGTTTAGTTGCCCTTCCCTGCAATATCTCCAGTTCCTTTTTTGTGAACTGTGCAACAATTAACTTCATTTCCCAGAGGTTACACTAATGTGTTGTACAACAATGTTCTTACTAATGCTTTGTGCTATGTATTTCTCTCCCTGGCGTGTTTACCTTTTTTAATACAAAAAAGTATCTTGCTTGCTTCAGAAACTGGAATTTGGCAGTGAAACCTATCATTAGGTCTATAGTCTATAGGTCTATAGGTCTATAACAGAACATCCAGATTCCTAATTATTTATTTCCCCAGTCGTACACTCAATAATGTATGGTGCATGCTTTAGCCCTAATTTGAACTTTTCATTTAAAAAAATTAAACATTAAACCTCATTTGTCACTTACTTTCCAAATCAAAGAGTGCATTCATGTCTGCTTGAGTTTGAGAGAGACATCTTGTTTGTAATTTATTCCTTTACAAAGCTTGGTCATCTACAAACACAAAAATTGTACTTTTAAAACCAATCTCTATATCATATATGAATATTTTATGTAGGGGTTCTAACACTGAACCTAAGGGTATACCACTAATATTTATTCAGATATATGTCCAAGTTTTAGATTTGTTTGACAACTTTGTTTTTTCAAATGAACCTATGACAACTATTGTTTATAATATTATTTTCTAACAAAAACTCTTCTATGTGGTCCTTTCAAACTCAAATATCTGAAATATCTTTTTAACCATTGAAGATCAACTTACAAGGTCGTAGTTACTTGGTAAAAGACTTTAACCCCTTTTGAAATCCAGACACCATACTGGCTTTAAGCCAGTTTATTGGAACCAAGCCGGTCATTAAAGAGTATCTAAAAATTAGAAACCATTGCGTAGAAATTACAGCACTCAGCTCTTTGAGGACACATGGGTATATGCCATCTGGTCCAGTTGCTTTATTCACCTTTATTTTGTCTAACTGTTTCTGGACTAAATTGGTTTTGAGTTATTGTAGTTTATTGGAGGCTGTGTCAAAACTATCCCTATTAAAGACCAGAGCTCCACCACATTCTATATATGATGAAGGTATTTTAAAGACTCGCCTGCTCTTTGCCCTCAATCACCAATGTTTTTAAGACACCTCAAATCTGATTGTAAAGGTAGATCCAGAGTGGCATGTTGAACAACAATGAATATAAAAAAGACAGTGTTAAAAGAAAAGGTAACATACAGTATAGCATACAGCATTAAATGTGGCAAATAGAGCAGAGCGGAATAGACAATGTAAAGAATGGCATACAAAAAACTTTGACAGTATAAAAAATGTACAGCATGGCAAAACGAATCAAGGGGTGCTGAATAGGAAATGTAAAGCATTGTATTTAAAATGAAGGGGTGTTGGATACAGAATATACAGCACTGTATACAAAATAAGGGGTTGTGGTAGAGGGAACACACAGCAGAGTGAGATTATAGTTAAAAGTACCTTAAAATTCTTACTGCTGCTTCTGTTGCTCAGGCACAATATACAGGACCTGCAGGATTTGACAGGATGTGGACAGAAAATCTCCAGTTCTGGGATGCCAGACCCATTTAGACCTAAATCAGCACATGGTTTGACAGCTACTGTAAGTCATTTGAGATGATGTATTAAAGAGCAGTAGAGAAAACAGGGAATACTTTTTTTTTTCTGCTTCTGTGATTTCAAGTGACCATGGAATAAATGAGCTGTTAAATCCTTTGCAAGTTGCTCTGATGGAGGTCTAAATGGGGTTGAAGACCCAGAAAAGAAGATCTTCTGTCCAAGCTAGACAACCCCCAATCCTTTACTCTCGACTTGAAACCCATAGCAGCAGCATGGCCTGCCATGGCAGTAGTTATCCCACTTCATATGAAATAGGACAAGGAAGGGTGGAGAGTTCTGTATTCCATCAAAGGAGAATTAGGCAAGCCTGATATACAGTAAATTCTTAAGATTTCAGTGCAGTGGAGGAAACATGTTGACATATCATGCTGAATATCTGGCAGATGAACAGATATTTCAAAATACACAAATGTGAAATGTGAGAGCTAAAAAGGAGTCAAGAGTCAATTGACCAGACATCAACTGGCAATACTTAACTGTTCTTCTTTGGAATATGTATGAGTTGGTGTAAACTCATTGGAACTGCTAAGCCTCCTTAAGCCTTAGTTTAATATGTATCAAATTAAGAACTGCCCATGGCGAATTTTATTGTCACCAGGTTCTTAAAACTATTAAATAAAGCAAAACTAACAATATATATTTTTTACAAAACTTTTTAAAATTTTAACTTATTTACCTACAATTATAAAGTTAATTATGGCATTTTAACATTTTGCACATTTGCCAAAACAATACTTAGTCAGCTGATTGGAAAAGCATTATGCCTCTCTCAAGTTTTGTTGTTGTTTCTGTAGATAGTTTTCCACTTTTCCTATGTGATCACTAGGTCAGGAAGTGAGCAAAACTACTTGTGTATTCACAAGAGCAGGACATTAGGTTAAATCTCAGCAACTCTTACTCTATCTGAAATAAATATATATTTTTTTCTGAAGGTTTTAAAGAGGACCTAAAGTTAAATTTTTCATGGCCAGTGCCACTAATAAAGTAGGTGTAGAAAGCCCTGCTGTGTTGAATCTGATTGATCCGAGCTGCTGAAAGGATGACTTGTACTATTGTGAAGGCGAAAAGCCAGGAAATTTAAAGGTAAATTGGTGCACAATGCCTGCAGCTATATTAATTAGAAAGGGTTTTGTTTTAAGAGCTTTAACTGTTTGTTATCAATATGTAAGCTCCTGAATATCCATAGCCTGGCCACAAAACCAAAAGCAATACAGGTAGTCCCCGGGTTACATACGAGATAGGGACTGTATGTTTGTTCTTAAGTTGAATCTGTATGTAAGTCGGAACAGGTACATACAGATGTTTGTCTCAATATTATTAGGGAGCGTGGTGTCAGTTACTGTATAAAATCCTCACTGTTAATGAGTCACTGAGTTAATCCTCACTGAGTTAATCACAAACAAAACAAAAAAAATTCGTGAAGGCTGGACATTCATTAACTTTTGTAAAAAAAAAGGGCTTTGATATGCTAAAAGAAACAACTACAGAGTTTGTCTTACTAATTAAAGAGTTAGGAGAGGTTACAGATCAACTCCACTCTTAAGATCACCCACAACATCAGCTGTGTTTAGCAAAAGATTTCTTCTGCAAATAATGCAAACCTACCCCTTCCGCCCTATCAAGCCTCCGTCCTGCACACGAGCGAGCAGGGAAGCCCTGTTCGTATCTCGGAGGCGTCCGACACCGCCCTGTAAATCAGTAATTGATGACTCTGATGTAGTGATGCACTTTCTGAATTCTTACTTTTCAGATGTGTATTACTTATCATGTTATAGCATTTATACCAAAAATTAAATTAAAAATCCAAGAGCAGCATAACGTGTACCAGAAATTATTTGTATCCTTGAAAATTTAAAAGCAGACATTTTATTGCCAGAAGACACAAAAAAACATTTAATGATATAAATCTCTGGTGTCTACCAAAGCTGCATAGTAGTTTTGTGTGGAGTGACTTTTTAAACTGAGGGACTGGGCATAATATGTAAAGTTTGCTTCCTCCTTCCTCTTGCTCGTTTCTGAATGGAGCATTGAAGGACTGGCTGATTGTTTCCTGGGGGACAAACACAGTTATTTAACTGACTGTCCTGAATGTTGAATAGATGGAATAACAGCAGCAAATGCAGTAGATTTTCATCAGAGTTGCTGTTCTAGTATTTGCTGCAACTCATATAATGAAGCAATTGCCTTCAGTTGCTGGTAATGACTTCTCATGCATGCTGAGTTTAGGAAGACACAGTAGCAAAGCCATTATAACCTCAACAGGGTGACAAGATTATAATAGTCTCTGGAGTCTGCATTCTTGAAAGAGCTGAGCTAGCATAAATTTACCAGCTGCTGTCTAGTGGCAAACAAATGATTCCAGAACTGACAACCTTGCATAGAAGAATCAGTCGAGAGAGAGATAGTTTTCTTTCCCCACAATGCTGCAAAATACAAGAGATGTCAGAATGAATTAATCTTGCAAATTGACGTATATCTGTATTTCAAATGCACAGTATCTGAATAAATAAACAAGGCACTTTGCCAAGAAGACATATTGTAAAATGGGTTTCAGGAGAGATCCCAGTGATAAGTGACAGCATGCTAAATTGTATATTTTTAGAATGTACAGGATGGGTTTATCTTTTTGGGTGCTTACATAATTCATTTCATAAATGATGTCTGATTGAAAGAACACCTGCAACTCTGACGTAATCACTGAAAACATCTTCAATCTCTAGGGGTCAATCCAAACAGGTTGCTGGGAAGCTATGTGGACTGACCTATATATATATTTTGGGGGATCAGCATCAAATGTACTCCTTGTATATAGGTATTCCTCCAAAACAAAAACGTATCATCACAGTTCATCAGAAAATAACATATATTCAGCCTCCTGACGTGCTCTGTTCAGAGCTACTGGTCCCACTGACCCAACTTTGGGAGACCACCTTGGCTCTCTCCACTCCTGTCTCAAATACACACCCCTTTTATCATCAGCCAGGTGCTTCCTAGCCCCCTTAATTTCTAGCTTGGGAGAGGGATGGAGTGCATGGCCGACCCATTCCTTCCAAGACACTCTGGCCTGGATCCCAAATGAAGAGCCGCAAATTTGCAGCACAACAATTACTTGCAGTCTTTTCCGGGCTCTTTAGTCCCTATCTCAGGTAGAATTGAGATAGCTGCTTATTATTGAGACCACAAAAGGAGAAGCTGGAACACATAAAGTTGAAACATCCAAAGGTCAGTGGTGGAAGGTAACAAAAGTGGGAATCATGGCACAGAGATCTCACTGTTGAGGTATCCAAGACATAATGGATGCTATAGACTGGTGAAAAATTGATAATGTTAATTCTAAACATATTAATAACAATATAGATTTCATGCAAATATAAAAAGCTGCTCAGAATTGCAGATCAGAGTATATGTATAAATCACTAAACCAAAGTCCCCTTGGTGTGTACCAGATACCGTGTTTCCCCGAAAATAAGACACTGTCTTATATTATTTTTTTCTCCAAGAAATGCCCTAGGGCTTATTTTCAGGTAGGGCTTATATTTTGAGAAGAACAACAAACCGCATTTATTCTTTAACAAAAAAATTAACATTTATTTCAAATGTTATCACATTCTGTGACATCATGGTAACTCTGTGTAAGTAAGCTGTGTGCTGTGTCCCCCCTCTTCTACCCTCCCCCCTTCACCAATCAGTCCTGCATCACTGTGCTCTGGAAGAGAGATGGGACAGCCTTATCCACGCTGTTCTCCCTTCACTCCCCCCAGCACAATCAGTTCTGCACTGCACTGGAGGAGAGGTGTGGCATCCTCAGCGTCCTCTCTTTTCTCCTCGCCCCACCACGATCATTTGAGAAGGAGAGATGTGACAGGCTCAGTGTGCCCTCCCTTCACATCTCTCTCTACAATCATCAGCTCTGCCCCCGGAGAAGTGATGGATTGTGTGAGCCTGGAATACTCGTACGTACGGGGTAGTGATGTTGTAACAGTCCTGCACTCGTGTGACAGTCTGTGATGTCCTTTACTTCCTCCCCCATCACTATGTTACAGTATGTGCTGAAAATATTCTACGGTATTAAGCTAGGGTTTACTTTCGGGGGAGGGCTTATATTTCGAGCTTGCTGGAAAACAGCCAAAAATCCTACTAGGGCTTACTTTCAGGGGAACACGGTAGCCTTTTTTTGGTAACTTGCTTACCTCCACCTTCAGCATTCTCTATGCTCCACATACAGTGGGCCTGATTTATTTAAGCTTTCTAAGGCTGGAGAGGATACACTTTCATCAGTAAAGCTGGGTGATTCAGCAAACTTGGAATGGATTTCTCTAAAGTCATTTGCTATTTGTTAGCAAATGTTTTCAAACCTGGACCAAATACATTTCAGGTTTGCTGGATCACCCAGCTTCACTGATGAAAGTGTATCCTTTCCAGCCTTGGAGAGCTTTAATAAATCAGGCCCATTGATGGAGTGATCACATAACAAGCTGTTTACCAGTGCACAATATTACAAACTACTCTACTTCAAATAAATACTTCAGTTTAGTTTTTAAAATTCATTTGTTTTTAAAATCAGGCAGACGTGCAGTGTATGCATAATGTGCAAGTATGGCTTTTGTACTGATAGATATCCTTGAGGCCCTGCTCAATACCCAGGCTCCAATAAAATAACCCTGATAAACTTTTACTTAACTTGAATTAAGGAAGACCATCTGGTGTAATTGATCACAGTCATGATTTCAGTAATCAAACCTTCAGGGGCTTATTGGATTTGCTTCAAGAAGTAGAAGGCAGACGTTGTAGAATCCTAGAGGCCACATCAATACCAATGTTGGCATTAAATGGGTAATCTATTTTAATGTATCTGAGCCAAACAATGTGGTCCATGTTCCAAGAAGAAGAAGAAAAAGGTTTTCTTTTTTTGATGATTATAAAGGTCAAAATAAAACAGAAAAACCAGTATTTTCACAGATCTAGAATTTCGTTTGTATACCAGGAAATTTAAAACAGAACATAGGGACTAGCTATCCTATTCAGATGCTTACAAAAAAAACAGTAATATGTTTATTTACATTTAAATGTATAAAATCGGTTTATTTAATATCAAATTCATTATTTTTTACAAATCAGAATGTATAATACCAACAAATTTGAAATCTTGATTTTGAGTTTCCTAATGTGACTGATTGTTGAATTAAGGCTTGTGGGAGTAGTGTCTGCAGGATAAAAAGGTGGTGGAGAAAGAAGATGCTCCAAAGTGCAGGCATGTGGCAGGGTGAGGGCAATTGTCTAAATTTAGCATTCCATTTTGGATACTATTACATTTCACACCTTCTTATCAAGTCCATAAGGTATCTTATTATACAAGTTGCTTATTAAGAAAGCCAGTGGAACCACAAGATTGGGGTCATACTAGTGGATTTTGAATAGGATCACATGTATATGGAGAATGGCCTAATGTATATTTTGTATTACAAAAGCTAGGGCTGGAGGTTTCTTACATACATATACAAACCTGTCTTGGGGAGCAATTGTTGAATCTACATTCATAACGGGTCATCTGTTTGGGGAATGGTCTGTTTATTAAAGAAATACATTTATTAAATTACTATGAGGAATTATTCCACCATAACCTCATGAATGTAAATCAGCTTTACACTTTACTCCTAAAATACATAATTAAATATAAGCTGATCCAAATACAAATACAGGTACTTATTTTTTATGAAAATAAAGAAAAATGATTTGACTCAAGTATAAACCTAGGCCATAAGCCATGCCAGTGACTGCTAACATTCAAAACAGTAATACGTAGAAATAGCAGTAAAATAATGTGAATAAATAAATCCATAGTGTGTTGTTTTTCAAACATTTAAAAAACATTATTTAAATCTTCTCCCCTTTTTACATGTTGCTTTTGAGTTGATTATGATGGGTCACTTTCTTTTTAATAAACTTGTGTGCATAATTGTTGACTACCAGCTGATGGTGCTGTGTCTTTATGTTAAGCGTGTAACAAGCTCATGCTTCTTGTCTCCAATGGCAACAGTGTGTTATTCACTTTATATGAAGACACAGTCCCATCTACTGGTGTGGCTGTGTATAAACCAATACTACTTTTATAAAAGCATATATAGCAATATATACCGTATTTGCATTATTTGGAAAAAATACATACTTTGGAATCATCATTGAGATAATAATAAACCATCAATATACCTTTTTTCCTCTAGTGTGTTTTCAGGAAGATTTATGTTAAATTTTCTGCCAGCTGAATATGAGCTTTGTCATCTTTTTCTAGGAAATGAACTCTGTGTCTAACTTTTAAAAGAGTTCTTCATGCTATTTATGCTAGTAAAGACTCATTAGTATACAGAATGCGGCTAGTTTGCTACATTGATTGACAAGCTCTACCCCGGTAACTGTGAGAACAATGTGAGACTGAAAACATAAAAAGGATATGCTACCTTTTCGATTAGAATATTCTAACATACATTGCACATAGCTTTAAAATAATATGCTCATTTCCATACATCATTATTTTTTGCTCCATCAAAACACCTGTGACAATCTACACACAGTGAAAGCTTGTGGGAGAAGCTTACTAAACATCCTTAGAATATATAGCGGTTAACATTGTCTTAGGCAAACTTTTTCATGTAATATTTTCCCACACCAATCAGAATGGTACACTGGCCCTGATTCATCAATGAAATGCGTGTACGATGGACGAGCAAACGTTCGCGTCGGTCAGCGACCTCTATTAGCGTGAGTCGGGCCCGAGTTCTAGTGAACTCACCTGTCGGTTTCCTGCAAAGATCCAGAATACGCCAATTAAGGCGATTAATTTTCAGCTGCGCAATTCAGAAGGAGATGTTAACCTCAATGATGAGATGATAAGATAGCAATTGATTAGCACACACCTGCGCGCTGTTCTGTGTGCATCTCCAGTTCATTTTACAGGTCAGTTTGAATCTTTAAAGCTTGATGTTTTTTTTTTTTTTGTAAGTGGTACTTTTTATGTTACAATCTACTCCATCACAAACTTGCTTCATTTATAGTTACATTTTTGCACTTCTTGTTACTTTTTCTTTTGGTTGCAACACTGCAAACTAATTTCTATCAAGCTGGATATATACTAAGTGGCACTTTCAAATATGTCATCACACAATAGTATAAAATAGTATAAAGTGTAAAAAAATGTGAACAAACGTGTGACCTAGTAAAGGATTATAGACAAACATGTTATAATACATGTATTAACCACCCAACCGCTAAGCCCGTACTTTCTCGCCATAAAAATTTTTGCTATAATGGATAACCCCGTACTTTTTCGCCAACACTAAAATCCCTACTTACCTGGTCCCGCTGTGCTAATCCAGCGTCGGTTCCGTGTATGTGGATTACTTCTTTTAACCAGAAGCAATATCCTCCATGAATGTTGCTTGTGGCCAAGCCCATGATATCAGAAATCATAGGAAGAAATAGGCATTCTTTGCAATTTGAAGCAATAGGGTCCAAAAAGCCCTCTTTGCCTATTTCTTCTTATAATTTCTCTTTTCTATGTATATGTACACACATTTAAATGCAAACATACATGTTTGGCTTTATGAGCACTCATCTCTATACATACATGAATGCATATAAAGCAGAACATGCAATATACACAAAAAAATACAAACTTACATTAATGAGGACTGTGCAAAAGTGCGGTGCATTTTTCAACTGATAAAACAATTCAGGCGCACGTAGCGGGTGCACCATGGCGCACAACTATGAGCTACACGCGCCTGAAGTTTGGCGCACAACTATGCTCATCAAACAACTGAGTTTGTCTTTTGTCTTTTTAAACTGTGTGTCCTGGGAGATTGGAAAGAAGACCACATAACAAATCCCCAAAAAACAAATAACATTTTAGAAACAACTTTATTCAAAAGAAACATTTGCTAAAAGGTCACAATAAAATATACAAACATATCAAAACAAACAAACAAACAAAAAAAAAAACACATCACTAAACGACAAAAAAATAAAAAGAACAAACAAAACACATGTAAATCCACACTTCCATGTAAAGCCAAAATAGTTCAAAAATGGCCCAACATCACTTTTATATTATCTACTTGTAATCTGATGGGCAATGCAGTAAAATTATTCATTTTCCTGATTTCATTGCTGGTAACCGACAATAAAATATTGCCATATGACAAAAGCTCTGTTAGGATTGCATAAAAAAAAATTAAACTAAAGGCTTTACCAATTAACAAATCTATTCTCTTCCAGTGGCAAAGACAGAATAATACTTGTCAGTGGAAACAGGAGGTGGGGCAGCCTCCATGGGGAAGTTACTGCCTGACTGGGAAAGAAAACAAGTAAATAGCAGCACACACCACCCCTAAGAGATAGGCTCTTTTTAATCATTATGAACTTTACAAACTGTTTCTATGCAGTAATATCAATTCCTTTGCCTTTTGTTTCAGCAGAAAAAAATAGAGAGTGTATATACTTTCCTACACCACATAGCACTTTAACATAATGATCTAAACTGCTTACATTGGCATACATTTGTTTAAACTGTCCCTGTCTCTTGCTGCCATAAAAATAGGCATTATTATGCAAGCAAGTGCACAGATGTGACAGAGCCCTTGAGGTGGTTCTGTCAAAAGCGTTATCAAGAGAGTAAGATCCAGAAAATGTCCTAAAATCAGATTATATTTTGCCAATTTTTGTCATTTAACATCTGAAAATCTTATTTCTTTGGCCCCAACAAAATAATGGTAACTAAAATAAATTATGTTTTATCCATAACATTCCAGAATTTCAGTATATATTTTCTGTTTCACCATCTTCTTTCTCTTTATCCATATTGATATTTATTACGCCATGCTTCCCTGACAGTTTCAGCTGCAATGTTTCCTTTAATGAAGAATATATTTCAAGCCTACAAAACAGACCCTTCAATTTGGGGAAATTAACTTTTCTCATCCAGTTTTTATTCATTCTCAATAATTCCCATAAAAACATCTTCAACAGACATATTGTTACGGCACTTTCTAAAGGCCTCGATTATCTTGCTATTCAAAAGACACCTGCAAGAGATCATGTGAATGCCAGAGAGTGCCCAGGCAAAAAAAAAGTACTAAAATACTGTTACTAATCCTTGTTGACTAATCTTGTTAGTAAGCATCACATTCCACAATATAGAACCACTTCTAAGATTCCAGACATAGAAAGCCTCACAGATACGTTCCATTTCTTTACAGAACTGAACTTAGTGCTGTTTGATTGTCAGCATTATACATGGTCACTGACATTGGTTTCAATAAACTCTTCATACAACATAATAGACCCGAGCATGATAACTGGATTTGTCAATCTGATGTTGCAAGCATTACAAATGGCCAAAGTTCTAATAATTAAGGAAACCGGGCAAAAAAAAAAAAAAAATTCTCACCATTTTCTTTAGCTGTGTTAAAGGCCGTCCAATTAAGATCATTTTGCTAATGCATAAATATGCCTCCAAATGAATTGCTTGTGTGCTAAGTCTGAAACAAATGGATTTAAATGCAGTAATTCAGGCATCAGCTATTAATTTTACTCATTAAATTTCCTTCCAGGGAAATGGCAAATAGTAAATACATAAATGCAGATTGAAAATTACTGACCCGAGTCTGCGGGAGCGTGATTCACAGGCAATATGCAACAAAATCAACGTTTCCATGAAAATCAAGTATGCTTTATTTATGGATATGTGGATCAGTTTCTAGAAAAACAAAAACAAATGACTTATTAACAAACATGCATATAAGCATTATCATAGGAATTTAATACAAATCTAAGCTCTAAGGGTTCTCGTAATTGTGATTCAGAGAGGGCGGCAAGCAGCAAGACATCTGCCTGTTGCCAATTGTGTCATACACTGGTGGGTCATAGCGGCACATGGGCAATGAAAGCTTGGTTTCTTTTCTTAGTTGATGGAAGAACAATTAAAGAGCAGCTGCAAATGGATTTCCCAACACCTTGCAAAGTCTGTTTGTTAAATAATGATTGCTTCTGACAATTAGAAACACTTGTTAAATCCCAGCATTTGTGAGTCTTGGTTGAATTTGCTCTGGAAATAAAAAGTGCACTATTCACCCACTCCATGATCCAGTGCTGTCCCAAAGACCCTCCTTGTAGGCTATTGCTGGTTCTCTTCCATGAATGATGCTTATCATCATTCAATCCATTTACTCTTGACCTAAGGTGTCAATGACCCAATGTCTGGAGATAAGTCCTCAAGCCACCCTGGTCTAGCAGGAGAATTTTCCAGTGATGGTGCAGTAACCTGCTTTTTTAGGAACTCAAAAATAATATTTACAAATGGAGTAATGCACAATTATCCTCAACCACCAATGTGCTGAAAATTAGTATTCTGAATACCCTACAATAATACCTAGCCACCTTGTGCTAAAATTTAATTTTTAAAATGAATAAAAAAAATTATTCCTAAAAATAGCGACCATATGCCACAGTTTAAATGGACTCACAGCTATCAGTAGTCACCTTGTGACTACAATGTATTCTGAAATACAACTTACAATTAACCATAGCCATGCTATGAGACAGTTCATAAGTAATCATATATCTGATGTTATTTGTGGGAGTTTCAACTTTAGCTGGCCTTGCTGCAATATTAACAGTTACTTAGACACTTTTAGACACTGCACAGAAACAATAACATGGAAGTAAGACTATAGAAAGAATATAGAAATATAAAAAGTGTTTGTATTTTCCCTCTTATACAATTGTTTTCTATGACTCCCACTATTATCTCCTCTTCTTTTTGTACACTTCAACACCCTTTGTGACGTACTCCAAAATACATACCTAATATATAAATTATTTATAAAATATATAAAACGTATAATACCTAAATTTAGATTTTATTTTAGTTACAGCTAGTTATAAGTTCACATCACATGCATAAAATGTGGCACTCACAAGAATCCTTCAGTGCACACATGATCAAACCTCCAGCTCGTCCCTTATGTTATCTATTGGCACAAATGTTATGTATGTTGAATTTACCAGATTCTTTGTTCCTATACACACATCAGTTTTATCTTTTGCAAGTCAGGCTCCTTTGTTTCTCCAAAATTTAAACCAAAGCACTTAGTTTAAGTCAACTAAATATACTCCATAAAACAAACTAAAACATACATGCATACTACAAACATAAAACATACTGCATAAAACTAAATTTATTTTCTTTAGAAATTAGCCAAAGTATGAGTAGGAAATATATGGAAGCTGTGGTCTCACTGCCAGGATCCGATCTAGCAAAATGGCGTGTTAGAACTCTGCAGAGAAGCTACTACTTTTACACAGAGAGCAAAGGTCCTCTACAACATGCTGCCAGACTATAGACTTTTCTACTTTATGGCTACTTTCTTAGGAAAATGAACTGATAGACTTTACTCACCTTTTGTTTTCATGACCTCAGAATGTATTTTGTAGCTGATTTCAACTTAAAGCTCAGTTGGGCTTTAAAGCTAGTTTACCTTTTAAATGGAATTGAAAAACATTATATATATAAATATACAAGCAGTATAGCAGTATATATATACAAGCCGTATGCTGAAACCATTGTTTATTCATTGACATGAAGATTAATACTACTTTTTTTCATCAATTCCTAAAGTTGCTGTTGAATAATTTACAGTATACACGTATAAAAATAGTTTAGAACGATGTGCCATGTATGATATAATGGCATGCATTTTGTTGTTTTGCTGCTGGTGTATTATGAAATAAATTAATCTGATGTCTATCCAGCGGCCTCCCACTGTGATAAAAACAGATGTGATTATTTCTTGTCATCTTCTGTATTATTTTTGAAGAACATACTTTGGGTTAGGTGTTAGGATTTTCCTAAAGCTGCTGGGATTTTTTTTTAACACAGAGATAAGGTATTGGTCAAAATGCATTAAGAAATGTGATGATCTAGATTTCAGGTTACTATAGCTGTATTTGTTTTAATTGGGTGCTACAAGTTACTGCATTGTGTATTTTATTAGTGCACATTTGAGTGATTACTGGTTTGACTATAAGCCTGACTTCATACTTATAGTTTAGGTAATGTGTCGGAACATTGTAATTTTTCTGCTCTTTACCTCACCAGAAGGGAATTCAAAATCCAAAATGCATTGTGGTGGCAAACATTTAAATTGAACCCCAATGCACCTCATGGCGCATGTGTTTTACACCACACCTATGGAAACAGTTGTGTAGTATGGTGTGCCGCATGTATGGTGGTGCCTTGGCTAAAAAAAAGTGTCAATGCACTGAAATGCATTGGACAAGAGTAAAGGAGGTATATTAGTGTCTTTTGTAAAACAAATTGTGCAGACTGTAGTTAAAATGTTATACATCAGAAAAGTATGGATTAAGCTGTCATTTTATAGTGCAAGTTATAAAAATTATATTCAGTTCAATGAATTACACACTAAATGAATTACTTTATATATCTCTCTCAAATTAGTTAACTGGTATTTCTATATTCTGCCCTATTTACAAGAGAACTGTTCAATGCAGTTTCACTGTGCTTTTTAACCATGACACTATGGGGTTGATATACTAAGAAAATTTAGGCTGTTCATCTAGCAATGCTTACTTACTTGTCTTAATTTGGCTTCCTGAATATGGTAAGGCTCTGCTCCAATCACGTGCAAGGAAAACTGTTTTATTTTTACATTTGCTTACATGTGATTTGGTATTCTTTACACAGTGAATTTTTTTTCCACCCACACTAAGAAAATATTGAAATGAACATGATCAACCTCTTTGTAGTCAGCTCTGCTTGATTATAATTTATATTATTATTTATTAATATTTGGTATAAACTTTGTTGTGCTTACCTCCAAATGGATGAGAAAAAAGGTGTCAAAGAGTGAATCTCTGTTCTCTTTTAACATCAAGTTGAGTTAACGATGATAAAAAAAATAATATCATCACTGGCCTGTTTTTTTTAAGAACACACCAACTTGCTAATCTAGGAAAAGATAACCAAAAGCACAGCACACTGTACACAGCTACCTCATCTGTAGGATGCTAAGATCAGAGTTTGGTGTTGGGGAAGATAAGACACCTATGAATTTACATAGTTACATCAGTGGTTACCCAATAGCCAAAAAGAATCAATACCACCCTGGAAGCAAACACAGAGTAAATGGCAGTTGGTTACTGTATTTCTTGAGAGCCACAGCTAGTAAAGGGCATTCTAGTATGTAAGCTGTTCCTAATTACATATTACTCAAAAAGCCCCCTCACCCACTGCACTATGGTTCTGTTTTAAAGAATTGGACATAGCTTGATAATTACAAAATCATTTGCAGCCATTTGGCCTTTTTTGAGATAGTAGAAGGTAAAAATAAGCAATTCTTGAATTTGAAATTGTTCCTTATTTTGCAGTCGAACCTGGGCCCGGTCTGTTGAGCTGCAGAGCAGTGGATGGGATCAAATCCCCTTGCATACCTTGCTGTCAATGTTGGGTAATGATAATGGTGGGCTCAAATTGCTGGACTGTATTCTGCCAGGATGGTTACATTTCTGTCTGTCTGCTCATGGATATTTACATGTTAACAACCAGATTTACTGTAAATAAAGTAAGTCCCTTCATTACATAGGGACACAGTAAGTTTGTTCTTAAGTTGAATTTGTATGTAAATCAGAACACATAATTATTTTAGTGTATGGAATTAGGACAGATGTTTGTCTAAACATATTATTAGGCAGTGAGGTATCAGTTACTTGAAAAAAAAAACCTCACTGTGAGTTAATAAAAAAAATCTTTATGGAGACTAGACATTCATTAACTTCTGGACCAAGCTGTGCTTTGATATGCAAAAAAAAACAAAAACAAAAAAAAACAAAAAAAACAACTACAGTTTGTCTTGGTCATTAAAGTGTTACAAGAGGCTGCAGAAAGAGCTCAGTCCTTAAGAGCACCCAGAACCTCAGATGTGTTTAGCAAAAGATTTCTTCTGGAAGTCATGCAAACCACCCCTTCCCCCTCTCCAGCCCCTGTCCTGCACAGGAGCAAGCAGGGAAGCCCCGTCCGTATCTAGGAGTCGTCCGTATGTCAGATGTCCTTAACTCGGGGACTGCCTGAATTAGGGATAATGTAATTAAACAAAGATAAAGTGGCATTAATGCATCTTTTATGGGCCACATTTTGTTGATGGACCAAACCAACTTTCTTTCAAGTACATTTGTGTTTAAGATACTTAATTCCATCACTGCTGCAATGGCTGCTGGTTATCGAATTTTGCACATCACTGCTGCCCTTTTTACCATCTTTTTCAATTAGCTTGTTTATCCAAAAGACAATGGCCATGTTTACCTTAGCTTAAAGTTTATATATATAAAACAATCTGGGTTTCTTTCTTGGAAAAATGGGGATTATAAAGAAGTAAGCATCCAGATGACACCATGTAAACTGATGAAGACAATGATCACATCCACATAAGGAGAGCGGAATTCAATTTATTCCAAATTAAAGTCCTCTTTCTCTAGCTGACAGATTCCAGAGACACCAGAAAGGAACTGACAGCAGATGGTTGTTGGTCCAAGGGAAATACAGGCTGAGTAATAGTATCTAAAAAGAAATTGCTTTGAACTTCACCTGAGCTTTTAAATACTTGAATCAATGGGGTCACCACACTCTTTAATAGAGTGATGAGGTCCTGCCCTAGAAGATCGTCACAGTGACATGTTGATGTGTTTCCCTGGACTAGAGGGTCATAAACATTCAGAACACTTTCTGAAAGCGACCATTGTGCAAATGTAATGCATTTCAAGTAAGTTCCCTTAGATGCTTAAAGCATCTCTTCTGTCCCTTACAGTCTATGTTAAACTGGTTTGACCTCATGAATTGCTTCAAGAAACAATCTAAACTGCTCATTTCTTAGGCAGGCTGTTTTTTGTTGTTTTTTTTGTTTAGCCTTAAATGGCTGTCACTATGCCTATTCATCAAACGTTAAGTGGGAATAGACTTCTATAATCCTGTTTCAAATGCAACTGCATTAAAAAAAATCATTAAATGCCACTTCTCCTTTCCCTTGATTTTATTTTAAAGCAGATATTTAAAACTTTTCCTTATAAATATGTTTAGGTTGAATTTTGACCTGTTTTGTGTCATTCATAGTGTCACGGGAGTGTTGCCTTTACTTCAAGAGAATTTTTTTGTACAAAAGTAAAAAGCAGAGAAACCCAGATGGCTAACTTCTTTTAATACCCATTTACTTTATTTGAGCAAGTTTAATGTTCTGAAGCTGAGTTAAATGTTGCTATTTTCTGGATAGTAAACAGAAACATTACCCAGAATCCATCAGCAGATCTGTAGAAAACTGATTCTTAGTGATTATTAAAGCTTTTTTTTTAATTGTAATGTGGGAATCATAATGAATAGGGTGACTTGGATTGCAAACACTGCAAATTAGCAAATAATATCTTTCTAAGATGAAATGGATTTAATTCCTGCTCGTATGGACGAGGAAGATCAAAAAGAATAATTTATAATGAGTCTTTGAAAAAAGATTAATTATTTTTTCTAAGGAGTGTATCAGCTTTGATTGCACCAAACCCTGAATTTGCTATGTAACGGTATATTTTTATACTGAAACTATGTTATTAATAATTATTTCATATGAAAGATAACTGAAAAGGGAAAACAGAAAATTGCATTTTACAGTAGTTTTTAAGCGGAAAAAGGAATATTCAGTTGGACTGCACACCTCTTATTTAATCCAATGTTAACAAGGGATCCTTGATGTGGATTATTTTAGCTGAAGAACCCCTTTTACATATGTAATTTTAATACCAATGCACTGATTTTGGCTTCCAACATTCCTTTTTTCCTATGTGTAGCAATATGGAACAAGGAGAGGGTCATTATAGGTATCGATATTACCACCATGCCAGCCATGTTAGTACAAGAATAATCATGGAGAAAGAAAGAGAAAGAGAAGGCTTTTTGTGGCAAGAATAATAGTGTGTTGGAGTGCAAAATTACAAAGGTACAAACAGTATTATATTGTTAAATATTAGATTCTATACAAAGTAGTACTAATTTTAAGCAAGAAAAAGTGATGTTGACAAAATATAGATGATAATTATGGAAAAACCTTTTGATATTTGAAAAGAAAATCTAATGGGAATGACTGTAAAAGAATAAAGCAGCTATCATAATAATATTATTTACAGATGAGGTTTAAATGAAAAAACGTCATTTAGACCTGGTCTAAGTATCTAGGACTGCACAGGATCAAATGGAAGCCCATTTGTGGAGGGATCGTGGGCTCTAAAGAAATAAAGGTAAGTGTTTTTTTATAAAATGAATTTTTATGCTTTAAGCAGTTTTTCTAATATTGTGCAACATAGAAAAAACTGCAACTACTATGTTTTTTTACTATGGGTCATATGCTTTAAAAAATATACAATACCTCTTGTGTTAAAGTGCATTGTCCAAGACAAAAAAATGCATTAGAATGCTATTACAGCTAATAGGTTAGAATATCAAACATACGTCTACATATTGCTATAACTTTGAAGCGGAAAGGCAGACAAACAGTAAAATATTCAGATAAAATGTGTAAATAAACTTACTTTTTACCTGCAATTTTTTTATAATTTTAAATTTAATACAAAATATACAGAAAGGCAATTTTCAATAACACATCTGGTACACAACAGAAAGCAGTACACAAATGAACCTGGACAAATCACTAAGAGAACGTAAACTACCCGACCAGATGGGTTATATTTGGACCTTATTCGAGAGCAATAGTGAGGAATAACAATGGTTGAACCTGAAAAGAAATATTCCAATCAGTAACATCAAGTTGAGGGCACAATTTTGTGTAATACATTAAAAGAAATAGTAAAGAAGGAATAAAGAATAGATAAAAAAGTGACAAAAAAGATAAAGAAAAGCATGAGAAGAAAAAGAAAGAAAGGAAGGTATGTGAGGAAGGGTATGGTAAGTATCTCCAAAAGTGGAAGGGAGCGCAGACCCTAATTATTACATAAGTCGGACAAACAAAAAGAGACATACAGAGGTCCCCATAGGAACATTATTGGGCACACCTGCAAAGTTTTTATCTGTATGGATTTGTATCTAGTCCTGTGATTTATACACCTTTGACACACAGCGCAGCCCTTTCTGGAAAGGGGATCTAATTGTTCTGTTGCCATCATCTTAACCCGAACCTTTTCTGAGTTCTGGATCTTTGGCTATTTTGATTAGTCCGGCCAGAATGATGTAATTCCCATGTGTGCACAGGGGAGTAAATTTATTCCCATGCACAAGGTAGGTCAAGATCGTACACTGAGTTACACTGAGGGGAAGATAAGAATGAGGAGAGTTTAGTTAAAAGATTGCAGTCAGGCAGGTAACTTTGTTTTTTTTGTAGAAGAGACATAGCCTGTTTACCCCCTACTCATTTTTTTTCATTTTTGAATTTTTTTCATTTTTAAATTTAGTTCTGCTTTAAGGACAATTTTATGGTTTTATAATGCAACATACCTCTCAGTGTTAATGAAACTTTCCACTTTGCTGGATTTGTACTTGTACCACAAAACAGCCCTAATTACCCTCATTATATGTATTTTTTCTCAGAGGAAAATGTAGGCAACAATTCACAAATAACTCTACACGCAAAAACAAGAAAAACAACTTAAATACCAAGAACCTTTAGGCACATAATAATAAATGTTTTCACCTATGATTACAACATTCAGCAAAGATTCACATTTTCATTTTCAAATTGAATTAAACTGGAGGAAGAAATTGTTAGAATTTTTGGTGAGTTGCTAATGGACCTCTAAATGTCCTACAAAGGCAGATGGGGCAGGTAGGCAGATGTAGCTTTTAAACTTGTCAGAAGTAACGTCCCTAGATGTTTTCTTGTAATTAACTCCATCAGTAGAAGTTGGGTAAGGAATTTTTTCCCCACCATGATTGTGTAACATTTATTGCTGGTATGAAATCTTCCTGTTCAACAAAAAGCATCCTTAAGGGCCTGTGCTCATTATCACCCACTGGGACATTAGATGTGGTTGATGCACAGACTCCCCAAAATCAAAAGCAATGGTTTATTGTATTAGTCTACATTGTTGAACAGAACAAAAAGAAGCAACTATGCTAAAAAAAATAATTTTAAATACAGTACTTTTATTGTAGCTTTTAAAAAAATAGCAGGAAGGGTTTTTTATTGCTAAACCTTACTATGCTTGTTCTGCTATAAAGCCTTACCTTCTAATTCTCTGTTGTTTGCACAAAGCTGTACATGCTCACAAAATTACTAAAAACTCTGCTTTCAGTTGGCTGACCCTTTACTATACAAACTAGAAACAAAATGTACCTTTAAATTACATATATTATCTGTGTCATATACAGAGCATTTACAACATCTGTGTTCAAAATAATGTGCAAATTATTCAATGTGTCTGTAAATATTCAACAGATCATTTACGTTATATAAATATTGCATAAAAATCTGGTAATTTTCTATACCGTAAAAGATTAAATTATTTTAAGGGTAAATAATAATTGTACACCCAGCACAATTTCAGTCCATTCCACCCACAATCCTAAAAAAAAAATTTTAAAATCAAATTGTTTCTGAAGCATACCTTTGTTGAAAGATTTCTCAACTCGAAGGACTTGTAAATTGCACCATGATGATGGAAGCAGTAAACAACCAGGGAGAAGACAAACCCACATATTCAGATGATAAGCAGCCTGACACATTTCACCATGTAGCTATTGCAAAGCTTTTAGCAGACTGGGAGGATGAATAAAGGGTTGTTAAGTGATATGGGTTTTCTGCGTTTCATTGTGTGTGACTTTTGTAAAATGTAAATGTAAAATTTAAAGCCATAAAAAAAAGCATTCATACCTAAAATTGCCAACAAACACATGTTATGTAGACTACAGGGTAATGCTATTTAGTATAAAATAAAGAACTACTGCCCAGACGTTTTCAAAATAAAATGAACAGGTTTTGCTGAAATCCTATGCTCTCTGAGGTTCGTTTTGAAGTCCATTACCTGTCCTGTTCTAGGCTGAATGACACCCAACATTATTCAATCCACTTTCTAGGATACCACAATGTCAAATGTACACCCTCTGTGGATGTATAATTAGGTTGCCCTGGGCTTATTCTGCAGAAAACAGCACTCAAATCATTACATGGACGGTGTTCTCTGCAACATTCAGATCTGCCCACCAGAAAACAAGAAGAGGACAATGACGCAGCATCTATGTAAATGCAGAACAGACACCTGTAATATATACAAAGATTAAAAAACGCTAGGTGTGCTCTGGGTGGAGGTGGGGGGTCACTATACATTGAATCCCACCTGTAGCCAAAACCTTTTATTTAATTTCTGATAGAGCAAGAAAGTACTTCCGACTACTGCATCTGTAATTTTAAGAGAAACTAACTTTAACATCCTTGAGTCAGATCAAAAATGATAGAAAAGCTCTCCAGCCAGGTACCAGTCGGAAACAAAAGCACCATTAAATAGTGTAAATCTATGTTCATATGTAAGATGGTTTTCGCCCCGGGATGAGCCCAACTGTTGATATCGTATATATGTGCAGTGCTTGTTCATTGTCACTGGAAGCAATCACAAAAGATTTCCAGTGACAAAAATTAAATGTGTGTACACGGCCTAGGAACGATTTAAACCTCTACATTTGTTTTTTTAATATTATAATGGGGTTGATGTACTCAAGGAATTCTTTTAGCAAAGTACATTATCACTCTACAAGAGATATTTCACTTTCTTTGGTAATGAGATAAAGCTCTGCAGACTTTAACCATTAAATCATGCAAAAGCAAAAAACGTGTTTTTTTGACCTTGCACATGATTGAGTGAAAAGGTGAATTTTCATGACATTTACTGAGTTATATGAATAATTTATTGCCAAGTAATAATTCACTTTGCTAAGCGACTTTGCCTAGACTCCTTTACAAAATAATAATATTTGTACACTGTACTTGTACAGTGACCAAGTAATGGCTAGCTTTGGCTAGCTTTTGCTCATACAGACGCTGGAGCATGTGCAGGGTGGAGTTCCATCTAGTTAGGTGTCACAAATTAGTCTATGCAGTGGCAGCCTCTGCTGGCGCTGAATCTTGCTGAGCACCGCGGCGGCAGTAGGGGATCGGTGGACATGGTTGCAGATGGAGCGAGCCTGTCTCAGTAATTCCTTCTTTTGTTGGTTGGGCCCATATCCTGATGTCTTGTGCGGAACTCCGGTAGAGTGGGCTGAAGGGACTGGGAGCTAGGGGAGCTGAAGGGGTCACTAGAGTACCTATCTTGCGGCGACAAATGTTGTCTGACGCCACGAAACCTGCGGCCAGAAGCTGATACTTCCTCGCAGCTGGAAGTCTGGCTGGCAGCAACCTCCTTAGATGTACTAACAATGACAGTTGTAGGAGAAGGAGTCAATGGAGGTGGAAGAAGAGGCGATGACATGGTTGCACCTTCTTCAAGAGAACGCAAGTACGGCTCTCACTTTGGTTTGTGGTTCTTGCGCATGTGGGAAAGCAGGGATGTTGTACCTAAATGTTATCCAGCCTGTCCTCTGCGAATCTGCCTGTGGCTACGCACCCGTCATCGTCTTTTAGCGTGAAAAAGGACCACACTGGAGAGGTTTGCTTTGCTGCTCTTTTTCTTTGTCCGCCTCTGATGGATGCCCTGCGTCTGCTCCAGCTCCATCTCCCCCACGGTCACATCGTCTCTGACTGTTCCCCTGCTTGTGGCCCTTTGTCTGTTTGTTCTTTGGGACTCAAATGAGGCAGATTTGTGGCCCCTTCCATCCCCAGTCTGTTGCTGCTGCCTTTCCTCTACGTCTGTTTTGGAACTGCTGCTAGCCCCTACATGCACCAGTGGTTCCCAGGTGACATCACAGTCATCATCATCCTCATTTTCTTCTAAGCCAACCTCTGCAAATGCAGCCACTGACACAGAACCCTCACCCAGGAAGTGCTGACCACAGTCTCCAAGGGTCTCGAAGTCTGCCTCCTGCTCTGAAATTCGCAATGACAGATCCTCAGGCTGTTCGTCAAACAACAAAGGAGAGTCATCGGGAGGTACAGGCACATTACCCACGCTAATTCCTGTCTTTGCTCCTGTCACGGGTGTGCTGGTTGCTTCTGCTGCTGCTACTGCAGAAGAAGAGCCTGCTGCACTTAAGGCCCCTGAGGCCCAGTCGACAATTTTCTCAACATGATGTGGCTGTATGATTGTAGTCTGCCCTCTTAATAAATCTACCAGCGTACTGGTGCTCCTCACACATCCCGGGCCTGTTTGACAACTTGTGCTGCTGCCTCCAAACGTTTGCTGCTGCTGCTGTCCTACCGTAGCGGACTACCGGGGAGTATGCCCCCTGCCTGATGCGGCAGGTCCTCCATTTTTTTGAGAGAAATACAGAAATTTTCTGGCCTTTTGGATAGATACCAAATGCTGTCAGAATTAAAAATCTGTATTTTTTTGAGAGAAATAAGGAAATTTTCTGGCCTTTTGGATAGATACCAAATGCTGTCAGAATTAAAAATCTGTATTTATTTTGAGAGAAATAAAGACATTTTTCTTAGCTTTGGATAAATAGCAAGTGCTATCAGAATAGAGTAGGATAGAAATGTGTATATTTCTAGATATACAAAAGGCTTCTAACCTGTCCCTGTCACTATTCACTTCTTTCCCTCACACAGAACACAAGATGGAGTGACTAACCCCTCCCTCCTTCCTTGTATAAATGCCTGTTCTGAGATCTCTGCTGATTGGGCTGCTGGGCCTTGCTGTGCAACCTGGGTGCAAATGATTTGGTCCCAGCCGCGCCATTCCTGCTCCCTGCATATTCCCTCGTTTGTTCGGCGAGATTACGACCTCATGGCGAATCACAAGGTCGTTCCCGCTTAGATGTTCGGTAAGCGAGAAAGGCCCGATTCGCTGCAAGATCAAACTATTTTCGCTCGCTCATTCCTAATCAGGATGCATTGCAGCAAATCACTGTATCCATTCTTTTGTGTTTCTCTGTATTACTTTGCTGGGCACTATCAGCCTCTCACGTTTCCCGATTCTGTTTCTTTTAAACAGCAAATACAATTTCTTTAAACATGATGAATTGAGTCATTGATAATCAGTTTATTGATGGCTGAGAGTGTCACTTCTCTGGTTATTAATTAGCTTCCACACTGGCACAGCTCAGGCTGCAGACATTAGGAAGTCAGGCTGGGAAGACCTAATATGCATTATAAATTGATTACTTGTCACATCACCAACTTCAGATCTTATTAAAGCAGCAATAGTGACATTGAGAATGGATAGCGACAACATTACTCCACACTAATGAGGCTGCAAACCGCTAACGTGATTATAATGTAACACTAACCAACCATAATCTGTCTTTAATAGCACAAAGTGGGTTTGTAATCTATAAACCATAACACAAGTTATATAGTCATTTCAGCAATAGGACAAAGTATTACCACTGCAGTCTACTTTTCTATTCTGTAGTAATACAACATTGATCATAAAAAATTGACAATTTCTTCCATCCCAGAAACTCCTTATTTTGTGCAGTAAATACATTTATGTTTAGCGGAAGCTTAGTAATAACTCAATATTATGCATGAACCTTTTTATTTATAAATCACCACATATGTTGGCACAACATTAAATCTCACTTTGCGCAGGCCAAATGAACATTTCACTGAGTGCTGATCCATGAGATCAACTTCAACTTGCACACTCCTTACTTTCCCTAACTGGGGACAAGGAATTGGGAATTTGCTTTACATCAAGCAAATTACCAATCACAAATTAAGTGCTCATGTTTAGTGACAAAATAGTCCACAGTTCTATAAAAACAAATTCAATATGGTGTCAATTTAAATTGCCTAGCCATGTATCTTGCCATAGTACTGTGGCAAGAATACATCACTTAAATTGAATAGTAAAAGTCATAGTAATCTGCTTTTAAATTTCTGGCCCCCAGAATCCATCATTCCATCGCATCACCTGGAAGATGTCACATCTTGCCGGGTGATGCGGTGGGGATGTCCCCGCCCTGCTCACTCCACTGAAGCCAACGAAGCTGCGAGCATCACCCAGAGGCTGATCTCCAGGTGAGGCGAGCAGCTGCAGTAAATTCTGGGGGTGATGCCAGCGGGAAATCGCAGCTGGCATCACCCCCGGAATTTACTATTGGTGATCGCATCTGCAGTTAGATGTGATGCACCATGCAGAAATCCTGCATGGTGCATCGCATCTAACTGCAGATGCAAGCAGTGGGGTGGCGGGAACCCGAGCAGCAGTTAAAAGCAGATTACTCAGTAAACTGCTTTTAAATTTCCCGCCTGGCCACGTCCCCCAATGGAAAGGCACCCCAGCATCACAGCGGGATCGTCTGATCATCTGAGGTAAGGGGGACCCCAGCTTTTTGCATATTTTTTCCACCCTGAGTCACACTCGGGATTACCGATAGGGGGGTTAATACATTATGTTTTTCATTTCACATTTACTTGGACATGATTTTTTTTTATTTGTAATTTGCTTGGCCTAAACTAAACGGTTGGTTATTCAACCTCAGAAAATATAACTTTGGCTGTTTTTCGAATGGGGACAATTTGAGGTTCTTTGGTAAATGTCATTGCTACTGTGGGGAAAATTGGGATGTTTATTTTATTGTGAATATTGTTGTATGTCTTCTGAGATGTTCTGAAACTATGTTGCATCCAGTATTGCTTATATTCCTCAGAAATCCATACAATAACATGTATAGTAGTTAACAAGTCTTCCAGCTATTTAGTCAACAACATATTTTGAAACAAACACAAGGAATCACTAAACACATGTTGCATTTCCCCTGCAAAAGATAACTTAAATATCAGAAAATAACTTTTCTCATATACTGAAAACTTTTACAAAGACCAAATTTGTGACTTTTTTGTAAATGGTGACACATTCATACAGCAAGTTTACAAATGTAGAATCCTTTACAGGGTTATTTAATGTGATTTAGGATAAATGTCACATTAATCACACAAGCTGATAATGACTTAACATACTCAGTAAAAATTAGAAAGGTCAGATTAATATATTAAGATAATTTGTTAGAAATGATAAAAAAGGGTGTGCAAACAACATTTAGCAAAACAGGTATTATCATGATTTACTGAATAATATTTATTTGCCTAATGCTGCCATAGAAAAAGAACATATATACATTCAGAACCAATTCTAATCAAATGTAATTTTTGTCCAAAATGGTATAATAATAATATATTTTTAGAATGTACCAATATTTTGTTAAGCCAATTGGTAACACACTTTCAGAGACTGGAAATTTCAGTCTTCTGTTCACCTATTGTACCATTTCCTTTAGATCTACCAAATAATTATTTAGTTCAAAGCTTTGTCTGCTAAAATTGGATATTGTTTGTTTTAATAACTTTATTAGGACCTTTTTTTCGGATATGGATGCAGTGGTGAGGGGTTAAAAGCAAATTTCGAGGAACAGTAGATGCTAGACTACATTTCCTAGGATTCCTATATAATTGAATTCATGTGCCTTTAACAGTAAATGGTTAAAAATTGTATGATTGCAATCTGTTAACAGGCAACTTAAAGGCACCAAACATCCCATTGGGTTTTGTAGAGTATCCCAGTCAGTGTGGATGATGTACAGCTATACAACACACGTATGTCCTGTATAAGTAGAACATAGAGATATGACAATGAAGGGTGGAAAGGGAAAGAATTTGGTTTTCCATGTACATGGTTTCAGAGAATGGTGTAAATGGTACTGCATGGGGTGGAGGTTCCGGCTTATGGGTTGGAGAATAAAGTAACGGTAACTGCATGAAAGAAGAACTGAGTTTGTGGGGTATTGAATATGACAAAAAAACTAACAATAGTGATAGTAAAGTCACATAAATAATATATGTATAAAGAAAGTAATTGTTGCCAGCCCTTATAGAATAATAAATACATCAAAAAACAAAAAGAACAAAGAAGGGTTTTTGGACAAAAGTATATTAAAAATGAATTGTATATAATCACAGTATAAATCACAAGTGTAGTGAACCTAAATTAATAGAAAATAACAGAATTACAAATTCTTAATAAGAGAACCTCCCCAATGTGTTCTAGACAAATCCCAACTAGTTCTATAAATAATCGGGGACTGACCAACATCACAGTATCACATCTATTTTGTATACAATCGCAAACAGTCTTGACACCCGACGCGTTTCGCCCATATTGGCCTTCCTCAGGGGTGACTGTGTGCTTTTGCAGGTGCAATCTCACTGTACTGGCAGGTTCATTTCCTGCAGCCACAGCTTTTCTCAAACTAACAGTTGGAAATTGCATCAGGTCATTGAATAGAATATCAGATCTGGGCATCCATACTATAAATATCTTGATGGATTAGAACAGTCAATCTTTTATAGGCAAACTAATTCTAGATATCAGGAATGGTGGCTCTGTTCTGACTGATCTAGAGAAATCATATGTAGTTGGCAAAGAGAGATGATATCTATATATGGCTATTTATAAATAAAATTAGTTTCAATACCCCTTAGTTTGCAAAATGTAGTTAATTTGTAGTTGGAAAACACCTTACTGTCTATTATATTTAGCAAATCAGCAACATATAATTTATTTTCCCCTGCCATGACATTTGCTGTCTAGCCCATCTTCTTCCACACTACCTGACGCTACCTAACCTTTACTCTGTGGCTGATGTACATTGTCATTGCTACTGTGTATGCATGGGGTTGCCATGGGATGGTCACTCAATGATGAAGACATGGGACTTGAAGGGCATAGCTGGCTAAGATTGAGTTGAACAGAATAATGTGGTGCAGATTTTAATGCCTAATGCAGGGCACAGTTAAACAGCAAACCTACCAAGCGGAGAACAGAAGAATATAAATGTCAGAAGCTGATTTGTAGGAAGCTAAAATAGATGATGCCTGGCTTCTTAAAGCTCCCACAATGCCATAAAGCTAAAACCTGAAACAAATATGAGTTATACAGATTTGTGTTTAGGGTGGTACCGGCCACTGAAATAAAGTTAGGGAGGAAGCCCAACAAAGCCTCACACATCCTAAAAAGTCCTGTAGGATCATTTAAAATTACTGGTTAATCTCTCCAATGGGGAAACAGATGGCAGTAAAAACATTAAATGCACACAAGGACTGAGAGATATTTGTGCAGCAAGTAGACTGTAGATTTTATTGTATTTAAATATATTTTTCCAGTGGTCACACCCATTGTTTTCCAAGAAGTGCTACATAAACTGCAGCTTCTCTCTCTCTACTGATCCTGATGGTACCCCATGTTTTTCAACATCCTTGCTTTGGAAAATCAAATACTGATTGCATAGAGAAATATTACAGAGACGGTATCAGGGCTGTATCATGTTGCATAAAGACACCTGAACAATGACACCAGTTTGCACAAGCTCTGACCCATATATCAACTAAAACCTATAGATAAAACCCATATTGAACTGTACTTCTAAAGTGAGCATGCTTCCTGCAATATATTTACTGTTTTATCTGTCCAGACCAAACAATAACATTGCATTCATACTTTTGATCATTATTGAGTATATGCCACATGGAAATATTAAACTTTAATTCACAGTGCAAGGAATATAGTCAATCATAACACAAGTGTCAATATTCTAAATTAAATTGTCGGTTATTTTGCTGCAGAAGCAGTGATCAGAAAATATTTACTGAAATATTGTCTTGGAGAATTGGGATACTCCACAAACTCATCATTTCTGCTAAAATAGAATACAAAAATATTTCTAGGGACAAATA
Organism: Pyxicephalus adspersus; assembly: GCF_032062135.1. Lineage (NCBI taxonomy): Eukaryota > Metazoa > Chordata > Amphibia > Anura > Pyxicephalidae > Pyxicephalus > Pyxicephalus adspersus. The sequence goes on from NC_092862.1 coordinate 24,982,377, forward strand.
GTAAATGAGCCATAAACCCCTGAATGTCACCTATAATATGCAACTATTTAAGTCAAAACTAATGGTAGGTTGGGGATGGCGTGCTGTCTGCTTTATGTGTTTGCCTATTTTTTAATAACCAACAACCAAGAAAAAAGCAATCTGGTTTCATGAACCCTCTATTGAGTCTTCTGACTCTTAAAATGCACTTGATCCCAGACTATATAAATATTCTTAACAAGCAGTAAAAATGCTTCAGAACAAGCCACCCCTAACTTCTTGAGCTTGTGTTCTTTCAATTTGGCTTCTAGCAGCTTAGAAGCAATGTTGGCTGTTTACGTTAAATGATTGGCTGTCTGCTATCTGTTCTCATAAAAATACCTGTGTTGTAAAGTTTGAAAATTAATTTATATCAATGGCTATAAACAGAAGGAATGGAGGGATTGTTGTACTTTGCATGTTCAGGATATGTACATTTTTTTGTGTGCATGTTTGGGGGACAGATTTTGTGGTATACATATCCCACTATAATTCGTTTGCTGAATTTAGCCCTAAACGTGCAATGCTGTTATGAAAAATAAAGCAAAAAGTTATCAGTTTCTACATGTAAAAATTAATTCTGTCCTCCGTACCTTGCCGTCCAGGCCAACATGCTTTATAGGAAATACAGTGCTGCATTACAACAAGTTTGAAGTTGTCCCTGTGTTTGTGTGGGTTTCTGGCTACCCAGTTTCCTCCCATCTCCCAAAAACATGCAGTTAGGCTGATTGGCTTCCCTTCAAAATAGTCCCTAGACTGTATTAAAGACATATGACTGGGGTAGGGATCTTAGATTGTGAGCCCCTTTGAGGGACAGCGAGTGAAATGACTATAGGCTTTGTAAAGCGGTGTGTAATATGTTGGCACTAAATAAATACTGGATAATATTATTAATAATAATATTAATAATAATAATAATTAAACTTGGCAGCCGTGCCTTGGATGCAATTTTAGGCTAAAATAAAAGATGAAAATAAAATACGTTTCTAAAATTTCCCACTTCCATGATGTAGGAATAAATTAGTTTCCTTTATGAAGATGAGCAATGTTTCTAGCAGCAAGGACATTTGGTTCTTGATCTACAGTTTGGACTATTGCATACTATTGCATACAGAATGAGTAGACCAGGTCTCCAAACAGCACCCTCTAGTGTTGGTGCCAGAATCGGCTTGTACACAGCTAGGCAGGATGTTAGCACCTTGCTGCTTGAAATATTCCTAACTGGCAATCTCATATTGGATGGTTTTTACAGGCTACACAGACATGTATAAAAGAATAATTTAAATTAGATAAAAAGCACTTTTAATAGAGATTTTTAGAATTCATTTTTATTATATAACATTGTTGTGGCATTCACTGGTTAAATTCAATTCACCCAAGCAAACTTTCTTCATCAGTGTTTTAACCTCCACACTTCTAGAAGCATCAATTTGTAATGCAGAGTTTGATTAGCAACAATATTTAGTAAGCAAATGTTCACTGTCCACAGCAGGAGGCTCTCGCAGCTTGGCTGATGAGAAATGAACTGCCTAAAGCTAGCTTTTAATGGCAACTAATTTCACATATTTGATACTCAGCTCAGTCAACTAATGTGTATCTCAACCGTGACAAGACAATCACAGTTAGTTTTGAAAATCCTTTAATCTGCGATGCAAAACAGTGTGCTGGAGGCGAGAGCAAAATATCCATTTTCTCCATTCTTTCCTTCACAGGAATGGGATGCATATTTTAAGTTCAAACACACCTACAACCATGCAAATGGTGTTGATTCTTCGTGTGGCTAAATGCATTGATCACATCAGATAAACGGGAGTTAAAGGAAATGGTTTTCTCTGATGAAAAATGTATTTCCCTGGCCATTCAGAATATTTTAAGGCCGTAACCGTGCCGGATCAAAGTTAAAGGTTTGGTAACAAAACCCCAGCTTTCAATGTGTTCAGTGTGGATTTTCTGTGTTCAAGGACTGTTATAGGAAATATTTTTTTTTTTTTATTTAATTTTTCTGTAATTTATTAGTGAAAACATAGTTTAAATAGGTACATTGTACAGCTTTTTTTAATTTAACAATTGTATAAATTGGTAATATTGTTATTATAACTATTATTGCCACTATTATTTTACTTTTTTTTTTGTAAAATACATTTTATGGAATGTAGAGGACAGGGTTTACATATTAAAAGTGTTTAACAATAGAATTTTTCATTTTGTAGGATGTTCATCAAATTAAAAGGTTCCTACTTTTATTTTCATTTTATTATTTGTGTATAAACATAATTACCTTTTTGCTTGTATGATGTAACAAAGGAAGGTCATACATGTAATGCAATACATAAAGCAAAAATGTAAAACTAAGTACATACAGTTAATAACAAAACATAACAAAAATATAACAAAACTTAGTAATAAAGCATGTGTCTGGGCTAAAGATAAACATATGTTATATTGCCTAATGCCTTGCATTGTGCTCAGACAGGCAATTCGTTTAAAAAAGGCTGCCAACTCACCAACTCTATGGCCATAAAAATGAACCTACAATATTTGTTTGTGTCCACTCCATGTTTGCTGAGTCACCCAGGCTCACTCATAATAGTCTATATTCTCCATTAATGGAGAATATTAATGGAGAGTTTTATTACATGAGTGTATGGTAGTGTGTTATCGTGTGTTGTGGTGCACTACAACACAAATAAGTTAGAACTGTTGGTTTAATGCTTTGGGTGGCATTCAAAATGAATGCCCCTGCAAAACACTGCACCTTGGTGCATGCAGTGCCAGACATATTCAGTTAGTTAAAAAAGGTTTAGATTTGATTTTCTTCTTTTCCATTAAAACTATATAATAAAAATCAGGAGAACATTTTGGATGATTTAGGTTTCCAGTTAGAGTTGAGTTAGAGGAGAATTCTTTTTTTTCTCCAAAATCTGATATCCCTTTCTACATCTAAGGAAGTGGCTCTTAAGTTTCCATGGTTCTACGTTAGTGGTGATCCATGTGCCCAGGTGCTTCTTTAATTTATCTACATACGTAAGTTGTCATAAGAAGAATGACTTTAGATTGTGGATGGGTAACATACAGAATCTCTGTTTTTATTGTATTAGACAGAGAGATGCAGGTCTGTAGTTTAAAAAATATGACTGGGTGGCTTCAGTACCCAAAATAAAATAAAAATCATAAATCAGCCGCATATGCTGCAACATTGTACTGACCATAGCATAGGGGGCCTCCAGTAATATCTACATTAGCTCTTACTTACCTAGAAGTAGTTTGAGTGTTAATATGAGAAACAAAGGTGACTAAAGGCAGTATTGGCAGATGCTTTTGGGGAAATCAAAGGAAGATGAATTGACCATTGCTGACAAGGATGGTGGGTAATCCACATTTTCCCACGACCACCAAGACCTATGTGTGTGAGAATGTATTTGATAAACCTCTTGTAACTTTCTTAATTTTGAGTAATCTTCTGCAGCTAAGGGACACAGAACTCCTCAGTCCTCCTTTGGAGCAAAACTCAAGCCTCTACATGTGTTCAATCTTTAAGTAACTTTTTCAAGCTTTAATTTTAATATAGTTTATATATTTTATTATAAGATAAACTATGTTATATATTAACATATTTATCTTATTTTTTTGTTAAATATCTACCACAACAAAGGAATGATATATCTTAAACTGAAATAAATACAGATTAGAATCCAGGTCTGCTGCATGCAAATATCATCTGACAATGAACCTGGTTATAGGAGTAGAGAGCAGCCATCTGGGCTTATCGGTCTGCTGCTGCTTCTTCACTGGCTTGGGATAGAGAGATGACCAGGCTGTTTGGTATAAGGTTGCCAGTATGATTTTGCTGTCTATAGAAAATGTAGATCTGTGGACCGGATGGAGAGAAACACAAATATTTTAATAGGTAAAACTGCATCTATACATATTGTGGATTCCAATGTTTGCCTGGGGTTCAACCTAACTAGTAAGGTGGAGTCAGCTTTATGTTCCGTGTTACCTCTTTCCTACACAACACAGCTTTCTTATTCTATGAAAACTTTTAATAAATTACCTCTTTTCAAGAAGATAGTGCTGTAACATAAAGTAATGTATGGAACAGATATATTTTAAAATTAACAGCACACCTTACACTTAAAACTAAATAGATTTACTTATTGTCAAACGCTAAATCTTTTCAAATTCATGAGGGAAACACTGAAATTTTAATAGAGTTTAGATGGCTTAGGACATTGGCAATGAAGGTATGGAGTAGTATATGAGTGCTAAAACAAAGAGTCAGTGACTAGGAAAATGGGTGAGTCAAATGATTTGGGTATCCTGCTGTGAAGCCTTTCAGAGAGTAATTGCAATGTTTTTAGATTTAATACAGTCCTAAATCGATGTCAGGATTAAAGTGGTCCTGATTACAGTGATCAACATGATCAGGCCTTGAATCCCAATGACTTGTCTATCACAGGCTATAAGAATGTTCTATATTTCTAACAAGCAACAGTACAAACTTTCTGCTCTACGGGGTGCAGAGCCGAGTCTGGGATTTATAATCTGCTCTGCCTTAGAAACATAGAACCATGTTATTATTAGAGGATTGTCTGAAGCAAGGAAGAAATATTCAATAATATTGTTAAAATATATATATATGTGTGTGTGTATATATCTATATATGTATGGATTGACACAAAGTTCAGCACAGCACAGCAATAGCTTAGGGGTCCAAAGCATTCAACTTTGCAAAAGTAATGTGCACAAATTGATAAACTAAAACGATTTAGGCTTGTTTCATCCCTTCATCAAGCTAGAAAATTTAATCAATTTGTTTGAAGTGCTGCATCCCTTTTTCATAGATAACAGTCTGGATTCAGAAACTGGAGCAGTAAAACTAGGACAGAATAATGCACACATTACACACATGCAAGCACCACAACCAGCTGGGCATACTTAATGTGTAGCCAACAATTACATACACACACATATAAAATTATGCTGCAGATTTAGAAAGGTAGAAAACTGGTATCAAATTTACATTAAGATCTTTGCTAGCTATTGGGTTTTACAGACTTTAAATAAGTTTGCTTGGTGAGAGCAGATTGGCCATTTTTCTGCAGATCACAAATTGGCTATATAATACTTTTTATTTATTTCGAAAAAATTAAGAAAGCTGAGGCTGAATCGACATAAAAAATGAAGCACTCAGACATCATAATCCCTCCACCAACAAATGAGTTTTCTCTGAACAGGAAATTACTGTTACATAAATATAGCTTACTGTATGACAATGTTATTGAACGTGTCCTGCAGTTTCTCTCACACCTGCGTTCTTTATGATACTTTAGTGAAAGCACATTACCAGCATACTTCTATCAGTAAAGAGAAATCCACATTTGTTAAAGTTTATGATGCAATGACTGATTTTGTAGAATGCAGCAATACGCTACATTTGTCAGTTAATAAAATCCAATGTGAATTCGATAAGTTTGATGGATTTGCTAACAGCTGACAACTTGTCCAAGAGTCAGTAAACAGAGAGACACCCTTACAAAAGCCCTTTTTTATAGCTATTACTTTAGCAATGAGTTATAGACGGAAAAGTGATGGCGTGTCATCTAGTGACAGGTGATGCAAACACATTGTCGTTCATGGACATCCTACTGTTCTGTGAGACTAGAAATCCACACTTGTCAAGTCTGTGATTAGTTCTGGTATTGCAATTGCTTCTGGATAAGTACTCAGTGATGTATGATCAAGTAGTTCCTGAAATACCAATATCTCTGTTGCCAAATACAAAGAAGCAGCAAAGTCTGGCAGCGTGTACTCAGATGATGCTGCTCAGGTGACATATGTCAGACACAGATGCTTTATTTGATCCAGGATCAGAGCAGTTTGTTGGAAGGAAAGATGTGAAAACTTCTCATGGTCTATGTATAGGGTTCCACTAAATCTTTCCCGCCTGTATATTGTTGTTCAGACTGGTAGTGAGGTTGCAGTGGAGTTACCGCTTCCTCAAGCCAGGGAACTGCTGCATCAGGGTAGGTGCTATATGTCTACCAACAGAGAATAAATGGGGGGCAGTGAGTGGTTCAGTACTGCTCACTTGCTGTCAGATCTGCAGATACTAGTTCCAGCGCCGTGGTGTGAGTGGCCGAGCAGCTGGCAAGGTGGCAACTGAAGGCGGCTGTGCTGGATCACTTGCTCCCACCACAGATTTGATCCTGCCTTTAGTATATTGAAGAATACCTAATACCTCTTGCAGGCCTCCAAAAGCCCCGGTCATATTTTTATTCTTACCTGCACCCCACTATAGAGATTCACTTTTTATGTGTGTTCTAAAGACCAGGGTTTACAGGTAAGAAAGGACCTCTTACTTTCTGTTGTATGTCTTTGTATAGATAAAATGGGATTTATTAAGAGAAGAAAAAATGACTTTTAACTACTCATGTACAGGTTACAGACTTCCAATAGGGGGGCTGATGGGGGCCCATGATTAAATACATGCTTATACTGTGATTTCACAATTTTGAGCTGCATTCTGTGCAAGTCAACGTTATTATCTCATAATAATATCAATGCAACTCATGCATGCAGGTCTCTTCGGAAGCATTAGGACTTTGGGGTTCAGAACAAGACCTCTCAAAGCAAAGAGATGCAACACACGATCACCTGCATGGCTGTCCATTGCAATGCTGGCCCTCATTATTACACTGAATCGGACAGCATACAGAAACAGGCAGAAATGCATACTGCAGTGCAATGTGGGAACAGTCCATGCCATGACTGATGTCTAATTGCTGTCCGCAATGTCTGACATCCTTATGTATTGAACACTTTGACAAGCACAGTGAGCAACACTGCTCCGCACTTAGTAGGAATGAAGCCTAACAAACTATATTTGCAAAACAACTTTCTATCCTTGAGTATATAAATTAAAATAGCTGATGGGTATTATATGCACAGATAAATGAATGTGTTTTTTTTATTAAAAATGGATTATTTGACATAGGCCCTTGGTTCTTTTTGAAGCCACGTGTGTCACAGAATTACATGATAAATGTTTGTAGGAATGCTGGAATTCCAAACCCAGATTTAATGCTCTGTATAATTAAACATTTTATTTATTACAGCTAACGACATGACTGCAGAACTTGGATGTCTCCAGATTATTACTTTTGATTTGTTCGAGTGTGTTGATGAATGCGCCCGTTACTAATCAATGTTATCAAAGTAATTTCAGCATGTTTATAGCTTTGCAAATGCTCTGCTTTAAAGAAGTGTTGTTGTTTGGATGAAAATAATCACAATATGTTCAGTGATTTCAGTATTTTTTAGATATTAATCTTGCTGAAATATTTAGGTTATGCAGAGACTTATGCGTAAACATGGAAAATTATTATTATTTGAAACTATTTAATTATCATTACTTTAAGCTTTCTATATTAATTTCACATTTAAAAAGTTTCCAATGCAGGGTGTCTGCCAGTCCTGGCAGTTTTCCGAAAAGTTGGCCTGGAGCTATTTTAAGTGAAGGGCCACATGACAGGGTAGGGGGGGAAGCCAGGATAGCAAAGGGTTAA
>NC_092862.1:24990588-25010445 GCF_032062135.1 Pyxicephalus adspersus
GTTGACATAAAAACATGTTGTTAAAAAAAAATTTTTGGTTAATAAATGAGCTGCTATGGCCGATTTAACCCAATCAAACAGTGTGGTCTATTATTGTGGATGTTGGGTTGGATTGGGGGGTGGGGCAGCTCATGGCTTCATCGGCTTTGCCCTGGTCATGTTGCTGCTCAAGAAGACACACTAAGTCCACAAACTTGCACTACATGTAATAATAAAATTAATTCATGATTACCCTTGGTTATTCTGCTGTTCACCAATAGAACATGAAACAGATGACACTGTCCTTTCTTTTTTTGTATTTTTTTGTCCTGGGAGAGACTCCGCTCTCCCTCCAAATTGATAGTATCCCCTTGGGCAGTTATCTCCTAAACAGGTATCCCTACTACCCTTGATCCTGGTTTGGAGTCTAGGTATAAGGACTGACTTTTTTGGACTCACACTCCCATCATTTGCAGTTTCTGAAAATTAATGTGGGACTTCAAATAGATTAGCTTTTAAAATAGTTGGCAAGGTAAACATTGGCTGTGAGTCTGTTAATGTACAAAGTGGGCAGTGTTACCACTGGTTGGTGGTTGAAAAGAGGGGTCAGTGTTTTTGGGTTCATCACAGGTTCTGAACCTAGAATGAAGAAAATCCATATACCCTAACCTAGCTCTACTGAGGACCGCTGTAAAATTTTGTATTTTCCATTACGTTCTATCTATGTTGCTAGAATATAACAGGAGCAAAAATCCCCCAGCAGAACAAATATGACAAAAGCTCTACAAAGTAAAAAGATTTGGATAAAAACACACTGAAAAGCTTCTGTAAGCATTGTACACTTTCCATAGCTGTTATCCACTTCCACTTTAGTGATGCAATTGAAGAACATTAGTGTGGCCTGTTCTGTCTTTTCACTCGGCATGGGTGAATTATATAAAAGCACTTAATAAAAAGGTAACTGTAAATCTCTCTTCTATATACAGACTGGTATACAAATTCCTGGTTAGTATTTTTGGCAAGGATGTTGTAGAGGACAACTGAAGCCAACAGCCGTAATACAGAATTACTAGTCATTTCCTATATTTTTTAATATAGGTTTACATGCGAAAAATATTCAATCTAGTATGGAAAAGTTATGTTTTCATCATTTTGTTACTCCATTTTCGGGTTTGTATGTTGGTAAAAGAGTCAGAAGCACAGCAAGTGCACTATGGGCCTAATTTATCAATGAAATCCGCGCTCGCTGGTCGCGCGTACTTTCGCGCCGTTATATCGAGCCGGTTTACCGCGGGCTGGAGTCATATGCGCTCGTACACTCGCCTCCTCACTGCCAAGCCGGATGCTTGCCTTCATAATAAAATGGGCAATAGGGGTCGCACATCCGCCAATTAAGGCGATTAGATTTCAGCTGCGCGATTAGGGAGGATCTGTTAAGCTCAATGGTGAGATCATAGCAATTAAAACATTTTTTTTTAGGGCTAAGGGTAATATGTGTGCCATTAGAAAGAATGATTTTTTAGGGGAACAGTGACTTTTAAAGCAAGCTCGCCAGTGTAAAGCTGCCGGAGATGCGCGGCTCCGGCCGCGAGCTCTTTCAGTTGCTGAATAGCGCGACAACGTACGATTTCGGATCGCGAATACGAATGCGCGAGCGAGCTTCCGATTTTGCTTGATGAATCAGCCTCTATGTGTCCATATGTTCTCAGGAAATCAGGGATTGCACTGATATCATCATATGATATTCCCATTGATTTGCACAGAAGAAAAAAAGCAAAGCTACAAACTACATGGCAAAACCAACAATAAACACAAAGTAAATAAACACACAAATTGAATGCTCCTTTAAATGAGGGTTGGCTTAAAACTTTTTATAATCACTACTCCAGCAGTGAAAATGTTTTGGTTAATAGACACGGGTATGTTTGCCTCAGGGGCATTTTTAGAATCCTATTATATCTCATTGAATAAGCTGTGCTTCAAAAACAGTTAAGCACAGTAATTTATATCTCATTGCATAATTTAAACCCTATTTGATTATAGTTAATTTAGCTAGAAATTAGCTCTCAAAACATTAGTCGAGATTAAAGTTTTAAATGGTAGGATTTAAGGCATGTTGTATGTTGACAGTGTAGATTTTTTGCTATTAAAGGCTATGGACCACCACTCAGTTGCCATATGTATTGTATAGATTAGGAAAAACAGCAGGTTTTAACAGCTAGTCAGCCATAAAGTTACTGTGACAAAGGAGCAAATAAAAATGAATAAACTTATATTTACCTTATATTGTTCTAGTGTGTTATAATACAGATAATAGACAGAGACATACAAAAGATAGATAGATAGATAGATAGATAGATAGATAGATAGATAGATAGACAAAGGATGGTTATTCCAATTGTTAAAAGCATGATGGATGAATTGACATATAAATTGAGGTATAAAGAGATGTATTAGTGGATGAGCAGATAGATACAGTAGATAGAAAAAATGTGAATATATCATTGGATGGGTGGAAAAGGACATGGACGAATGTAGGTTAATAGATATCATGGATAGATAATCATGGATAGATTCATGATGGATGAATAGACGTAGATGTATTAGGAGATGTATTGCTGATTGACAGATAGATGGACAGGCAGACAGAAAAATTAAAAAAAAAACAGTTTGATGAATAAGAAGATGAATGGGTTTATATGGATGAATAAATGGGCAGAAAAGGATTGCTATGCAAATTAATAGATGCACAATGGGTGAATAGTTATATTAATCAATGGGTGAAGGGATGTCTTAGTGGATGGACAGACAGAAAAACTATAAATACATAGATGAATGGATGATAAGATAGATGAATGTAGGTAGATGGATAGATAGAGGATGGAGATTTGCATGATGGATGAATAGACATATACATTGATGGATGAAGGAATGCCTTGGGGGGTGCACAGATAGATGGACAGACAGAAAATTGTAGAAGTAGTTCGATGGATGGATGAATAAGAAAAAGGATGGATATAGAGAGATAGATAGGTAGATAAAGGATGAATATTGAAACGAATAGAATGTCATTATGGATGAAGAGACATATAAATAAATGGATGAAGGGATCGACAAAGGATCGATATTTAAATATAGATAGATATTAGATAGATAGACTAAGGACGGTTATTCCAATTGTTAAAAGCATGATAGATGAACTGACATATAAATTGAGGTATAAAGTGATGTATTAGTGGATGAGCAGATAGATACAGTAGATAGAAAAAATATGAATATATCATTGGATGGGTGGAAACGAACATGGATGAATGTAGATAAGTAAATAGACAAAGGATGGATTTTCCTTGATCGATCCATGATGGATGAATAGACAAATTATTGGATGCGGAGATGTATTGCTGGATGGACAGATAGATGGACAGGAAAATTAAGATTGATAGACATGATGATGATAGATGATAATAGGCATACATACAGTAATATGGGGGTTGAAGCTTACTGTTGCCCATTCATTCTCTGCCACTGTTATCTTCTCCATCATTTCTTCCTGGTTCCATGTTGCTTCTCTTTGATCAATGGGTTGGTATTGATGGTTTAATAACTCTGCATGTACACAAGTTGAATCATCCACGAAATCTGGCTGACTTTGAAGCATTTTACAGATAGCATGCACTGCAGGAAGTACACACAGGAAAACTTTATGGCTGATTTATTAAAGGAATTTAGGCTATTTACTCACCAAGCTGAATTATCACCTTCCAACTGATAATTTCACTTGGTAATAATTCACTTTGCAAAATACAAAACAATCACATGCAAGCAAATCTAAAAAACAAGATTTTTCCTCCCACATGCTTAGATGTTTGAAGTTAGCAGACCTTCATCTCATTTACTAATTTTTTTTGCAAAGGATCATCCAATCTGCTATGTGAACATTTGATATTGCTTTGATAAGTCAGGCCCAATGCTGTAAGAAGTTTACTTCCTGTTCTTCTGTCCTTAATTCCCCTCTAATGCAGTTTTACTGATGTGTTTTTTTGCTTACAACATATTTTAAACTTTGCTTTTAACATCTTGACATTAAATCATCACTCAAAGGCCTCATTCAGAAGGTCACTCATTTATTAAGTCTGTGGAGTTTTTTAGATACTTATCTATTACGGCAAATTTATAGAAATATACAATTGTACATTACATTGCCAACAATTTACTTTGAATGATTTAATTTGAATTTATTACTGAGAACGGCCTTGCAACTTTTTATTCTAACATATTAGAAAAACAAGTACAGTACTATAGAATTGCTGTTTCTGATCAGAAAAATGCGTAGAGTTTAAAGTAAAATAATGGGAAATGTGTGAATGCATTGAATACTTACATATTACAACATATGACATATAATGTTTGTTTATTCTTTGTGCAAATTTCATGACAAATTTACAGAATTTAAAAACGCAAACTGCTATGAACTTTTCATCATGTTAATGAAAATAGAATTGTCAATGCTATAACAAATAATCTATACTCTGTGATGGTTGAGTAGGAAGTTACACATTTGCCTTCTGTTTGAGACAATCCAATGAGGGCTTGTGTTGATGGGAGGTTGTAGGCTTTTGTATGCTTTAAATAGGGTTTTCATGCCCATACAAGTATATGGGAATGTGTAACAAACTTAAAACAGTACAAATGTAGGTCCATGAAGGTCAAAAGCATTTGTCAATGACTTCTAAATTAGTGGTCGCCAACCTTTTCGGACAAGCGGACAACTAAATTTACCAGCTCTGGTCTGCTTATGTGCCTGGAGCCGGGTGTTACTCAAACAGGAAAACAATTTCCCATAGTGACGTCATGATGCCAGAACCCGACCACTCTCCCTGAGCCTGGGATCTGTACGGGGGACATGGTCCACGGCTCTGACCAGTGCCTCCCCCCAGCGGAGTCCTTCTCCTGATCCCGCTTGGGGGCACACTGGCCAGAGCCACGTACTATGTCCGTCCACGGACCACCGGTTGGCAACCGCTGTTCTAAATGACCTCAGTCATAAACATAATTTCCCATTATGTTTATTTGCAAAATTTAACATCTCTGATCAAGAAACTGAACCAACAGCTATGTGCCAAATGATACCCAATTCTAACTAGTAGGGCAGTTGCAGCGATAGAGTGTCTGAAAAAGTGATAGATGGTGTGTAACAATTAGCCAGATTTCTCTCCTCTGCAATAACAATTTGGAGGCAAGGTTTTTGTTTATGTTTGCTCTTGCTGCTTTCGTGTATATATTATATTATTAAGAGTTTGTCTCCAGACTTGCTTTGCACTGTGCCTGTCCTAGAAAGCTACACAACATTTCCAGGTTATTGTTTGTAAGGAAGTATAGTTGTCGGATCGTATAGTTCAGCACAATGGACAGCACAAAACAGCACACTACATGGAACTGCACCGGAAAACAATAGTTTTTTCATCTTGATATCACAGAACTTTGGGAAAATATACAGTGTTTGTTAAATAAATCCAACATTTTAACACACATTGTTTTTACACACATTGAGAATTTTAATAAAGGGCATTTTTATGCAGCGGGGAGGGCTTGATCACTGAGTATCAACCATTGTACTAAGTGAAGTTCCTTTATGTGAAGGATATGATTTTTGATTAATTATGGTCTCTGAAACAACCTGAGGGAGCTTGCAGCGTGATGAGAGCTGTTTTAATCAGACTGCTCTTAAATATGCAAAAGACTACTCAGACATTTGAGCTTCATTAAATCTCTCAAGATGCCAGCCATTTACAAGTGATGGGCGCCAAAAAACATGCTAGATCATGTTAGGAGCCGGTAATATGTAATCAAGCACTATTTGATCATTCACATGCAGATGACACGTGAACATTTAACTTGATGGTATAAAATCATTATTCCTAATTCCATCTCTGGGAAAGTGAAGGTCCTGTTAAATTTGTCTTTATTTTTCCATAAATCAAAAAAAAAAAAAAAAAAAAAAAACGTGCATTGCGGCTTAAAAAATCAGCAGCTTGCAATTTTACGCTGATCATGTTGGTTATTATTGTTATTTAAAAAAGCAAGAATAACCATATTACATATAAATAATACATAAATATAATATTGATGGGCTAGTTTTGTGATCATCATAGACACAAAATCAACATTTACAAAAAAGAAATAAAATAAATTGTGAAGGGCTCCATTAAATTCACTACAAATAGACATGTTTCCCAAAAAAATGTAAGAAATGTCCATTCACCATTTTATTGTGCGTGTTACTGCACATAACAGTAATTGCAGTACATTTCATTTTAGGGAGTGCATTGCATACTTGTGGTGCACTGGATTAAAAAATTGCACATGTTGCATGATCATCACAGATTTTTTAAATTTATGTTTTCATGGAAAAATTGGTGTTACATTTTTCTATGTCTTTCCATTTTTAGAAGTCTGTAATATATGCTGAACTCATATTAAGTAACTGAGAACCAAATGAAACAATAAATGCATTTTAAATGGTTCTATAATCATATGAGATGGGAATGTTATTACCAGATTTTAGATGTTACAGATTTCAGAGTACAGTAGTCAAGACATACAGTGAAGCTGAACTCCAGGCAAACAGCTAACGCAGAGGTGATAAACATGTATAGGATCTGATCAGGTAGGAGACCTGATTTTTCTCTGATGCATTTATGTAGCATTTAAAGGTCAGGTCCCTCCCCCAGCCTACAACTGGAAAGAGAGAGGACCTTACAGCAGCAAATTAGTCTTATTAGTACATACGTATTGCAGCTGTAAATTGCAAAACTCTGCAACTGGCTGCATCTTACTCCACCACCAATCTTTCAGGGACTGCAAAAAGCCAAGTCACATTCAGGTACTTTTACTGCAAATCCTTAAAAAAAGAGAATTTATTATTGCATACAGAGCTGCAAATTTGTATGCACCCTATATGTTCAACAAAGAGGCCAACTGGTTTAACCTCCTGGGCGGTTCATTTCTGTCCGGTTTTATATGTCTAAAAGCAGTACATTGTTTTTCATGAAAATGTAATTTACAGTATAATATAATAGTATGTGTATAGAGTATAAAAAAAGTTTGAAACACAAAATCGTCAAAATAATAAATAGATTTTCCTGCCACACTCCGCACGCACCAACGTCATCGGGAACTCCCCGGTGACTCATCAAGTGCAGAGAATGCAGGCCCGAGGAAGGAAGAAGAGGCGAAAGACGATAAGGGACGCCGGCGGATCAAGTTAGACTTGATTTACTAATATTTCCCATAGGTTTAGCTATGGCTTTCAGCATCTTTTTTCTACCCCGAGTTACACTTCGGGTTACCGCCCAGGAGGTTAAGAGGCATGAAAATGGCAATCTATATCATATTAAACAACCATCTCTGAACAGGATTCAGCGGTTCTATATTACTGTTTTAACATGTCATACTCAGTGTTTTGACAAGTCACACCTTTAGCCTTGTAATTTGAAATTTAAACACCTATTCAGACTTCCTGGTACCAAGGATAGAATTATATATCTAGAACATGGTGGTTGCATAATATTCACCCTTCCTGGTCTTGGACAATCAACATCTGCCGTTTCACATTCTGTGGTGATTGGAATAAGGTTTATGTGCGGTGTGACTATGAATGCTATGCAGGTAGAACTGTTGAAACGGTAAATATATATTACACAAAGAACTCTCCTTACTAACTACTATTAGTTGACTTAGTAGACCAAATTGGTGGGGCTCGTCTTTGTGTCACAACACACTTGTTTAACTGGACTCACATTTTTAGCTCTTATACATAAAGGGCATTTACACAGTAAGCTCAACTAATTGACAATGGAAAGAAAAACTTGTGTAAGGAAAAATCTTTGCAGCTTTATGCTACGCCAAATTAAATGTGTGCACTTGGTTGGGGTTTGAAGTTGACCCCCTGACCTTACATTGCTGGAGCATCTCTATTCCTTCTGCAGGCCCTGTAGTCATGTCTTGATCTTTACCTATTACATTGCTTTTAAATTACCAGACTTCCAATTATCTGAGACAGACATATTAAAAAAAAAAAAGGGTCTAGCAGAAGTTTCTCGTATAATCAGTGTTACATTCGTAAATTTAATAGAAAAGATGTGATTCATTTTTCAGATGTTCTTGAAAGTGGAAATACATATGCAGACTGGAGCTGTGATGTGTCTAACTGCACCCCATGGATTCCTTTAACGAATCTCCCGGAGAGTTATAAACCTAATACTGATACATCTTGATTTATGAAGTAAAATAGTACAGTTCTTAGTACAGTTCTATGGTTTTATTTCATATTTGATAAATGTTTAATGTATGTAACTGTAATATGTATATTGATCTATAGTACTGAAAATGATATAGGTGTTAGGCATGGGTATAAGTCAACCTGCATTGTATAAATATGTGAGTATAAATCATGCAGTCACAAAAAATGAAATGTTATCTTTAAGGAAAACTAAACTTTACAACTAAAAAATGTGACGGAGCAGATTCAGTTATGCAGAAAATACAGGTAATGCCCCTTCTGCAATAAAATAAACTTACCTGGCTGCTTTTTTTTAATAACCCTTACCTGTCCTCACTCTTTTGCAGGCATTGCCATCTTCATCAGGTCCTCCTCCTGGTATCGAGTCTTTGGCCATCTTGATTGGCAAGTCTGGAATGATGTACAATCTGTGCAAGTGTGTGGGACCATTTTCAGTCCCAGCAGTCCTGTTGCATGCCGAGATCCCTGGTGTATTCCTAAACCCCATGGCTTCCCATACACAGCTCAATGTTGCTGAAAAATAACATTGGGAACAAGCAAGTATGATTTATTGCAGAAGGGATATTGCCTGTCTTTTCTGGAATAAAATTCTAACTTATTTACAATTTGTTTTATTGCGGAGCTATTGTTTCACTTTGAATTTTTTAGAACTGTAATGAAAATTCTCCCCAAAATCATTTTTCATGGTTGGGTGGATCCCGACACTAAATGTTTTTTTAATTTGCATAAGGTGCACCAGAGCCATTCCTAATCTCTGGTCTGGAAAAAGGATGGAGTGGCTTGCCCACTCATTCCTCCCAGGTCCCTCCGAGCTTGAATTCCAATTAAAAAGACCATTATCTTCTTTTCCAATCCGTCAGATGATGCCAAATACCCTGCAAAATTGGCATCATATAATTCATTGTTCTGCAATATATAGAGTTATATATTTTAAAGATAATTTTGGTTAATCATATACAAAGTGCTAGAGCTATTGTATACAATGTTTATACAAATGTAATAAAATGTTAAATAAAGTGCAAGAAACTAAAATCTGGAAAAAAAAATTTTTTATAGATATTAAGTGTTAAATTGTAGTGCCTTCAAATTCTAGAGAAAAAAATCCTAAACAAATAGATACTTTATGGTATATTAGTTAACTAAATTTTTTAGGACCTTGTGATAAATAGTACATAGGTGTGAAATTTGTTTTTTTTTTTTTTTACACAAAATTAATATTTTATGATTAAAAGCCTTTGTTCCCAATAAATCTGTATTTTACCTAAGGAATCTTTGTTTAATTCCATCTGAAATCACTCCTCTTCCTGGTCTCCACAATAGATAACTCCTTACCAATGATAATTTAGGAAGGTTTAATCTGATAAATGTAGTGAATTGAATTTTACATATATTTTATGGTAATAAATTCTGAAACAAACTGTAATTTAGGGAAATATTGGTAGAAATACTAAATCTAGTTTTGATATTGATAATAACTAGTGTTGATGTTCGAATTCAGGTTGTCCCTATATTCGACCCGTATATGCCTGTTCGAATTCGGGTAAACCCGACCCGAAAAACACGGGATTCGACAGCAATTCAGGAGGAAAAAAAAAAATGTTTTTTATTTTAAACTTGTTCTTTTTTTATTTTTTACAGGTTATCCGACAATGACATTATGAATCATAATGTCATTGTGGGATTCCTGGACCGTGGGAACTTTGCGGTCACAGCTAATTGAAAGCAGGTGCCTTCAATTAGCTGTAACCGCAGGGCAATAGAGGTATGAATGGAGATACTATCTCCATTCATACCTCTAATGCTCTGTGATTGGCTGAGAAATAGGAAACCCTGATGACAGCTCAAGCATCATCAGGGTTTCTCTTTCTTCAGCCAATCAGGGAGCAGAGCAATCAGCGGAGCTTTACTATGCTGACAGCTCTACTCCCCTGATTACTTCCGCAGTGCTAGAGGAGCTGTGACATGTATTACACATACAGAATACATGTCACAGCTCCTGTCACAGCATGTCACAGCAACTCAGGGAGCAGAGCAAAAGATGACATTGTGTCTGTCATCTGCCAACATATGTTTGTGTCAGTTCTTCTAAACTGCTGCAGTTCTCAGTGAATATGTTTGTACAAATTTTTGGGCAGCTGTAAAATGTTAAAATGGACCAGAACATATGACCATGTCAGAAAATTATTACAATTGTACCAGTAATATTTTCCAGAGCATCAAATAGAATTCTACGTGAACAGTGAATAGCACCGTGAACAGAGAGCAAAGGATGTCATGCTGCACCTTTTCCTTAAGTCTCAACCAAGCTGGACACAGGACTTCTGGGCAGTACATAGCAATGTGGGCTCCTCAGTTAAAAACAAATGAGCGGGCCATGGTTCTCCCTTCCTCATGCCCCTGATCTGCCTCCTTGTACCCTCATGTAGCGTGTCATCCATGGCCTATAAAGAATGGCGTGTCAGTGAGCAGTTCAGTACCATTCCTGTCACCAATTATAAAATGTGCATACCAATGCCGGTGCCCAAGCAGAAGGCAAGATGCCAGCTCTTGGGAGCTGAATAGGATCACTTTCCCTGCATATTTACCCAACCTTTACTCAAAATGTATACATTTTTATTCATATTACTTTGAATTATAAAAATTTATGAACCATGAGTAAAAGCTGATTTACG
Organism: Pyxicephalus adspersus; assembly: GCF_032062135.1. Taxonomy (NCBI): domain Eukaryota; kingdom Metazoa; phylum Chordata; class Amphibia; order Anura; family Pyxicephalidae; genus Pyxicephalus; species Pyxicephalus adspersus. The sequence continues at coordinate 25,001,542 of NC_092862.1, forward strand.
CATTTCCTAACTTAATCCAAAGTTAAAAATGGGCTCAGTTTGGGTAAAAGTTTGGTGAATAATGGATAGTGGATAAAAACATTTATGAATAAACCCTTATACCACATTATATACCCTGATATCCCAGACTCATTTATTTATTTTTTTGCTTGTCTGGGATGGAAATCCCAATCCTCTGGCCACATCTTCTTTGTCTTCCTCCGTGGTGTGGGAGGGTGTGATTGGCAGGCCTCACTTCACTTTCTGTTAACATTCAGCCCATCTCAGGATCCAGCAATATTTAGGAGTGATGTCACATTTTAGGGTTTTTGAGTATTTCTGTGGATGGAATTAGCACAGCCTAGATTTGAGGTTCAAAGCTGAACTAATACAAGGGTTGTCTATTGATACATGCAAAGAATACCTTTGCTTAAGGAATAACATACTGTATATAAACCCACTGGAAGCAAAGTGTATAGGGGGTTATTCCACCAGATCAAAAACGTCAGTGAGAACTGAGAACTGATGAATATATTATGCTGAATATCCCATAATTCATTGCAAGTAGTTAGGATTCTCAGTGCCAACTTTAGTGAAGGATGATGTGTTACGTTATTCACACTTCCAATCTTTATGTATAACTTCAATAAGTGTGAATCATAATCGACTCTGCCCCTCATGTGTTAGCTTCACATCAGCCTTCTATCACCTTTTTTCGTTATGCAGCCACAATGACTCATACTATGCATAAGAACTACATTGTTCATTAACCCTTATCTGTTTGCACAGGCTGTGCTGTATTTCCAGATGACTGCCAAGCATATTGAATGAATATTTCCTATAGGCTAAACCTACAATGTTATAGGTCGGTGTTCTTTGGCTGGAGGTTCAATGTACCACTTGCTACATCATGAGTGTAAGGGCTCATTCACACCTGGGGTGAAAAACTAATTACTTCTGTGCCCCCAACAGATTGATTCTGTGTATCCAGTAGGGACAAACCACATCACAGGTAATCACATTTGCACTTGAATGGGACTGGTTGGTACTGGGATTGAAGACTGTGGCTCACTGCAGGTCTAAAATGGCACTCACTTGAATTTAAATGGTTATGAAACAATTGCTGCAGGCAGCTATGGCAGATTGGTGGTACGGTCCCCAAACTGACAAGTCCCATTTGGCCATGCAGTTCTGTCAGAAGATTTGCGCCACATGCAAAAGTTTCTACCTGTGGTGTGAGTTGCCATTCCCAGGTGCACAGCAACATGATATTTCATCACAAGTCTAAAATGGCCCTTACTGTGCAACTGTACTCTTGCAGATTTAATAAATTAGATACTAACCACTGGCATCATCTCTTATTCACCTCTGCTATGAGTGAATGCTGGCTGTTCAACATTTGCAAAGCTCCTGTTTTGCTGTGGAGTTGGGGCTTGCCCACTTCTACTTATTAGCCAATAGTAAACAACCAGAAAGGTCTAATAGAACAGCAAAATATACCAACAAGTATTTTAAGATCATTAAGAGAAAATTCTATTTTTTCAAGGATAACCCATATAGTAGTGGTATGGTGGTGTGTTCTGCTGGTACTGTGCAGGTACTGTACATAATAAAACTACCTTTGTTCACTCAATGGTCCTGGGTAAATCATTCAGCAATACATTATTTGTGGAATGAATCATGTTGTTTATGTATTTTTTGTGCAAAATGTGCTGTAGAATCTTGGCTGGATCTTGGCTGCAATGAGTCCATTGTGAACAAGGACAGGATTACATTGTTGTAGGGCTTATAACCCTTAGACATCATATTGTTCCCATGCTGTAAAGCAGTTAGTGCTGGAGCCATGTCTTTGTTTTCTTTTCTGTGAGTAAAGAGAACTCTTCCATGTGAAAAAGTAGAGCTGTGTAGGAAACTTTTAGAGCAGGAGGTTTCCTAGACTTTTGAGCTTGACTCCAGGATGCCTTTTAGTTTTAATGCAAACGTGAACTGTTGGTTAAGTTAATTAAACACCTCTGTTAGTTTCCCCCTGCTCACCTAAAATTGTAGGGCAATTTTAGGAAGCCCACAGCAGCAACATCTGCTAAGCACTCAACTGCATGGATGCATGACGTGGGTCATTTTTACTTTGTCTTCTAGTACTGCATTTAAAAATTCATTCATAGGTACTGTTATAATTAACTGCCCGTACTATTGCTTTTTAAAAAAAAATGTTTTTCCAGACCCCCTAAAGTTCAGGCTGCATTAATTAACTTCAAACTATAGCAATTCCCTGCAGTCCCTCTTCATTACTATATGACATACTCGATCTTCGAGTTTAAATGATTCTGGAGTGGCACCTAACGCAGAAGACAAAGAAAGGACTGCATGTATAGGGCATTAGAAGACCCACCTCCTGAGCACAAAACACGCATTGTGTGTTGAGTCACAGAAAAACATTAGCATTGTTTTTTGCATTATCAAATATTGATCACTCATTTACACGCAAGACAGTGTGGTCAGAGGTTGTGCGCTGCTCTACGTAGTGAATGGGGATGAGCGACAATGCCTTTGACATTAGGTCAGTCCCAATTGGCCATTCAGTTTCTCTTTGTGAAGAATATGCAGACATAAAGAGTGTCATTGAGTTGCAATATCTGTACAGACCTAAAAATGGTATGCTTCCTTCTTGGTCAGCAACATGGATATACCAAGTATCCCTGTTATCTGTGCATGTGGGACAGCAGAGCTTGTGAGGGGCATTGGGTGGAAAGTAATTGACCTCCAAGATCTGCCCTAAAACCAGGTGATCCAAACATTCTACATGAGCCACTTGTTGATAGAAAGAATATTATATTCCCGCCTCTGCACATGAAACTGGGTCTGATGAAGAAGTTTGTTAAAGCTTTGCCAACTAAAGGAAACTGTTTCAACTACCTCATTTTGGCATTTCCTAGCCTGTCATTTGAAATAAATTAAGACTGTTGTGTTTGATGGTCCACAGATTCGGCAGCTCATCAAAGATGAACATTTCATCAGGACAATCTCAGAAGTCGACAAGAATACTTGGTTATCATTCAAAGCCATTGCCAAGGACTTTCTTGGAAACACACAAGCAAAAAATTACACAAAAGTTTTCCTGAAAATCTTGGAGAGCTACAAAATGCTTGGTTGCAATATGAGCATCACGGTGCTTTTTCTGAATAGCTATCTTTCTAACTTCCTGGAAAACTGACTATTGTTGGATCATCTGGCGGGATTGTCCTAACACTGAACACTTCAGGAAAAGCTATAAGTGTAAATGTTTAACTTAACCAGTTACTCGATTAATTTTCAAATGTTTTACTGTAAAAAAATGTCATAGGGTAACAATAAATTCTTTATATGAACAAAACAAAATTTAAACAAACAGTAAGTACATTCGTTATTATTTCATTATTTTTTCATTGTATGTAAAGTTTGTATGTTTTTTTGACAAATATGGAGGGTACCCCGTATCGTAAGAACTGGGTGTGATAGCAAAAATCTGGGGTCATTTCTGGATTCACCACCCAAAAATAAGTGTAAAAAACAAGTGTAAGATCTAACTCAACAAAAAATGCGTTCCCCAGTGTTATCTGTCGTGTGTACATAGCATTACACAGGTGACCAGCTTGAAAACAACTGAAAAATGTAAGAAAAAAAGCATTAGTTATCATTTTGTGGATAGAGGAAGAAATACCTAGAGTTAGGTTTTAAAAATTTTGTTTTTAGAAATGAAGTTTAATAAATAACGAAAGCCAGAAAAATATCTAATGACATCCCTTTATCAGTGCCTATTCAAACGTGTATACATTTCATGTTAAATATGCTAAAGGGAACGTTCATTCGTTGTGATGTAATATGTTAACCTTTACAATATGTTATTTTGATCAATCAACTTTTCAACTTTTTTTTCCTGCACGGTATTGTTTGTGAGACTTGGGCTGTCTAACAAAGAGTTTAGTGAGGGAGAATATAAAAGGCTCAGCTTGATCCCATTTTTCTGAAAATGATTGCCGAAGTAGTTATGGGTACAAAGGCTTCTGTCAAGTAATCAAATTATAGAAAACATAAAGGTCAAAACAGCATAGACTCAGCGTCTTTGTAAAATACTATCGGGTTTTGAAAACTTGAGTCCTCGCTGGAGTTGTCACATATGGATGACAAAATAACTTCATGTCATGTGTAGTGTCCCCGGGAACAAAGGAATACATATTAATAATTCCAAGAGAGGCAAAACAAGTGGTGCGAGTCTTTGACAAACACAACAGTGCAACCACTTTTTAATTCAGAAAAATGCAACACATTTATCGGTATTAAAACACAAAAAGGGAAAGTTATACATGAATTATACACAAGATCCATGGTTAATTGTGCTGGTTCATGTAGAGCAAAACGTCCATCAAAGTCACTATATACTATATACTGTATGCTCACTGGCCAGAAAAATAAAAACCCCTGGTCAAAGTTATATTGAGCCCTCCTTAGCTCTGATAGGTGTTTGTTAAATACAATCATGGGGATGCAGTATTAAAGCCAAATAGCACAAATTGCTAGGGTTTTGGGCTGGTGATCCCATTCTTGGATACTACATTCACTGTCAAGGTGACATTACCATCTATAAGTAAATTATTTCGGAGGAGCAATTGTAAGTGGAAATCATCAGACCAAACAAGGACTTTTTGTCATCAATAGTCAAGTGATGATATTCCCTAGCTTCCTAGAAAAACTTTTGTTATCATGGGAAGGAGGTATACTATGCATGGATGGCTTTATATTTTATGCATTTTGATATTTTTTTTAATTTGCACCTTTTACTTTTGTATTACAATGTTAATTGCTGTACTTTTTTTAGCTCAAAGTTTTCCCTATTTTATTTACTAAGATCTTCCATTATCACAGATGTTTTGATGTTATGACCTATATTCTACACCCGTCATTGCATATACCTAATATTGCTATCTTTAAAAACTAAGCAATTTGTTTGCCTTACCAATGCTGTCAATAATGCCTAGCTTCATGCATTTTTATAATATGTTAGGCCTTTTTCCCCACCAGTGTGAAATGCGTTAATAAACGCATTTGAGGTCGGAATTGTATGTGTTCTTAGAAAGTGCAGAAATTAACAGCACATGCATCGGTGTGCTTGGTTTGCCATTAATTGTTTCTAGAACCCAAGATTCACCTTACCAATACACTACCGAAAATGCTAATTGTTTTGCCTAGAAACCAAAATAAATGGGCTGCTGAATGCAATGCATAGCAATGCACGCAGCAATGCACTGCACACCCATTATGGGAACAAGCATTAGTTCAATTTGCAAGCTTATACAAAAAACAAGTGTACTAATGGGATTGCCACTGGACTTCCTTGATGTAGGTCCACAAATAGACCCACTTCTGCTTCTGAAGCAATAGTTCATGGGATTCTTATGATGTAGTAATAAGATCTAAATGACAGGTAAAATGATTGCTAGTCATATGGGAATTTCTATATATTATTATTATTATTATGTTTTTTTAATTGTATTTTTATTCAGATTTTTCAATAATAAAAATTTCAATTTCAATATGGGAGACATATAAAACAACATAAAGACATAACAAAGAAAAGACAACAGAAAAAGATTAAAAAGAAAGGGGGTGGGGTGAGGGGAAGTGAGTCTGTAAACAGCTAGAGGTGGGATGCCTATATATTGTTTAATTGTATTTATATAGAGCTGACATAATAAGCAGCACTTTACAAAGTCTATAGTCATGTCACTAGCTGTCCCTCAAAGAGGTTCACAATCTAATGTCCCTACCATTGTCATTACCACAGTCTAAGGACAATTTTAAACAGATGCCAATTACCCCAATTACATATTTTATAATATTTGGGATAATTATATTTTTGGGATGTGGAAAGTGACTGGAGTACCCAGAGGAGCACGGGGAGAACATACAAACTCCTTGCCGATAGTGTCCTGGTCAAAATTTGAACCTATGACTACCACTGCAAAGGCCATACTACTATCTATCTACTGAGGAAATCATACCGTGTGTGTATATATCACACACATATTGTTAATTATTTTTATATTAATAGTTAAGTTTAACTCTCTGCAGTCTCAATATTTGTAAAACATACAAGTATTTAGTTCTTTTTTTATTTCATGATCGGTACTATCATCTTGATTTGCTGTGCAAGCATATTAGGCCGGTATTATAAAGATAGATTTGGAAATGTATTAGCATAAAAGTACTTTCTATATTTTAAACGATATATGTGTTGTTTATTCAAAAATGCGTTTGAAGCAAACAAACAAAATGGAAAACCTATTATGTAAAGTGATCAGTTTGTGTAATCTTTTTTGTGTTTTTGGACCCAGAAACAATTTTAACAGATTTTTGAATCTGCAATAAGCAAAATGCATCATTGTCTTTAAACATCCCATGTGTTTTGTAATCTGAATAATAATAAATAGTTTCAGCCAGCATTGTACCATATCCCACACACATAAATGCTTAACCTCAGCTGTGCAATATATTAACAAGTGTGAAACCTGTAGTAGATCATGCTAAAAACCTGCTGGCAACTTGACATATAAAAAGTAGTGTTGATTTTACGATAAAAGTAGTTCTTTTGTGTTTGATGTTTGTGGACAATAAAGATTTCTCATTTATTAGGACAAATAAACTGATCAAAGAACAAAACATTAATCCAGAACAATGAAAAATTCACCTAGCCAGCACCACCACTGGTATTTACTGTAAAATAACCTATAAAGTTGCATCTCTAAATTTGCATTGGTTTTTTGCTGAATGTCAACATGAGTGTAATGGAGGGGTCTGCATGGGGGTCCACATTTGACTTGGAGAACCTCTTAAAAAAAGTAGAGGCCAAAAAAATCCATAAAACTTTAATTTCAAATCTTTCAATAGTTGAAGTCTCTTTAAATAATTGCAAGCCATAAAATGCTATTTTTGTTCTCCGGAGAAGATTACATTTGGTAGATTCTGGGCTACTATTTGTCAGTGAGGCGTCAATTCAACAACACGTTGTGTCAAACAGTGAAATAAGGAGAAAATTAGAGAAGTCTGCCCATTAAGGTTAATTGATTTTAAAATACTCTATTATCCAAAGATGGCAACTAATTATTTCTTTCACGGCCCCAGCATGTTTCTGGTAAATGCATTAGTTGTTCAAAACTCATGATGGGCGGTAGAGGCACATAATCACAAGTACGCCTTCTTTTAATTGGTAGATGTTTTACTTTAGTTGTACTTCTATTTACTCAGAGAGACTTAAAGGTACAGTGACTAAATAAAAGGCTTTAATGACCAATTGGCTGTATTTTTGATAGGATTTCTGAAAATGTACCATGTCTCTGCCAATAGTAAATGTGTGCTTTTTTATATATTAGACTGTTCGTATGACTTTTGTTTATTAATTTTCGTATCTAATAAAATATTTAAAAAATAATTGATTTTTTTAAAAATATATTTAACAACCAACAAAGTATATGTAAAAATTGTGGCGTGTTCATCTTTTGCCTTTAAAACAGTGTCAATTCTTTACACAGTATTTTAAGGAACTTTTAAGAGAACCAATTTGTGTGGATTTATGCTGTCTGAATTGCTTTCTTCTCTTCTAAACTCAATAATGTTGAGCTCAAGGCTCTTTAGGGGACTAACTACATTGTGTCTTTGACTAATCAACACAATGTTGAACTTATCCTATACCAGTTTATGTGTATACACAAACATTGAGATCTCTCCTAAACATTTGCAGGTAATCCACGTTCTATCAGTCCTTCTAACCCTTTCTTTACTGACAAGATACACCCAAATAGTAGGCCTGATTTATTAAAGCTCTCCAAGACTGGAGAAGATACACTTTCATCAGTGAAGCTGGGTGATCCAGCAAATCTGGAATGGATTTCTTAAAAGTCATGTGATATTTGTTAACAAATGTTTCCAATCCTGGACCAGATACATTTCTGGTTTGCTGGATTACCCAGCTTCACTGATGAAAGTGTATCCTCTCCAGTCTTGGGGAGCTTTAATAAATCAGTCCAAATAGTCTACCTGGTATGTACCACTTTTTGAATTTCTTGCAATTTCTATTATGTTTATGATGTAGGATTTTTGTATATACTTTGGTAATTATTTTTCAATCTTTATTTATCACAATGTTTATTTCATGTAGCAAACTTAATGTTAGCCAAAGTATACTATCTCATTACATCACTGATTTTGATACCAATTTCTGAAACCTAAACTGACGAAACACGTCGGGACTCGAGATCCAGTCTCATCATTACAAAACCCTCTGATACCTTTACCTTATCCTCTATCTCAATGTAGAAAATATGAAGTTGACCTCTGTCTAGTACCACATACTAAAAACCCTACATTCAATAGTGGTTAAAAAAGAGACTTTAGAACTCTATGAGCTCTATTGTACCACGTATTTGGTTGATTATACAACGTTTTTTTTGTAAGCCACATATAAACTAATGAACCTATAAAGAAACCCCTCTTTCTCTCCTTATTTTTCGATAAATAATTTATGGATAGGCCACCATAACTTTTAAAAGGTAAAAGTAACACCCACCCTACATGCTATTATGTTGATGCCTTAGGGGCCATATTTTCCCTTACAGAACATTGTGCTCCTCTTTTTGATTAAGATAGCTTTTTATTTTTTGGGTTTATTATCCAGCTGCAGAATACATTTAGGACTAACAAGACATCTTCCTTGGCATTGTATGATAGATAATTAGCGGCTTTAATTTTTTTTTAACCATTAAACCTGACTACTCCCTAACGTTGTTAAATGCAGCATAAACCAGCAAAGAATATCTGTTCTGCTGTTGGCTTTAGACCCTCCTACCTGTTTCAATCTCCAGGCTTTTAGAAAATAACTGTTTTGAAGGTACAGAC
>NC_092862.1:25010738-25016380 GCF_032062135.1 Pyxicephalus adspersus
CCAAGGAGAATTGGCGTTGTTTTAAAGGTGGACCCAGAAGACATTGATTTATTTTTTTTCTGTTTTTTATGCACATTTTAGGTTGCTAATTGATAAATAAAATCTTTTCATTTCATTTTTTTTAAAGTATTTTCACTTTATATCATTTGCTCACAAAAAGCCTAAAATGTTTGCATAAAACTGTACATCTGTTTAAAAAAATGATTGAACATTAGCATACAATACTTTCTATTAGGATAACCTAGCCCTATGTACTTCGTGGCTCATTTTATTGTCCCTTAGTTTAGAGCAGTGTTTTCCGACCCTTTTAACCTGGGGGACCCCTTAAAAAAATGTTTACGTTTTCAGGGAACCCCTACTACAATTACTATATCCACAGCTTACAGTACATTATTGTGGTGGTCAGTGGGGAGAATGCCTCTTACATTGCCACCCTTACAGATAGCCAAAACGATCATTGGAATAAATTAAATTAACCTAAAATGCACACATTGCTAATTTTTCAAGGAACCCCTAGAAACCTCTGGAGGAACCCTGTTTGAGAAACATTGGTTTAGATAGTAGAGTTGATTTGTCCCCTTAGATAGAAATTTCTCCTAGCTTACTGAATGTAGTAAAATTTCACTAGAAAGGATATCCAATCGCATAAGAAAATCTAAACGAAAAAAAAAATATATTTGCTTTCATATGATTGGTTGGCTGACGTCCCGGCATCTAGTAGGCCAGGTGAAAAATCCTTTGCAAGTTAAGTACCTATATTACTTTAATAATTTACCTCCTTGTGAAAGATAAGCAGGTGTATACAGCCAGTCATTTTATTCACTGCTGTTTGGTATTGCTTTATACTTAAAACCACTCTAGAAAATAATATATTTTCATTGTAGGACCTCTGGATTATTAGCACAAAGAACACAGCATTTATTTAAATTAAACTAGTTCCTAAGATAACAACAAAACAATCAAAGACTCCGCTGAGGGAATAGACCAATTTGTTGCTTCCTATATGAAAAAGCTACAACTGGTTGGGGAAGGAAAAGTTAGCAACGTGCAAAGATTATTTTTCAATATCCGGGCTTCTCGCTTTTTGACATTAATTGAAATCATCATGCCTACCATAAAACTTATAATTTATGCTGACATTTATCATCTAAGGAGGCAAATTCAATTACAAAGGGTAAGGTATTTAGTTCCCTTTTAGGAAAAACATACACTTGACTTGGAATTGAAAGTACTGTAGTTTAATAAGCCCATGACACAAATATAAAAATAATACCAGGCTTTCTCTTGTGGTCAGTAAAATATGTATTGAGCCAATATCACTTAAGGAAATTATTAGTATGCATAATTTATTTTTTTATGAAGAGCCAAGAAGCCAAATTGCAGGTGCTAAGATATAAAATAATAATGGTCACATGTACTTGTAATGCACTCATGAGCACAATGCATAAGAAAGTGGGCAGCCAAGAATAACAGACAAGCTTTTGCACTTTAGGTTATAGCCATTAGAGTATGCTCTTTATGGACATCAGGATAAAATATCAGTATAAAAGCAGAGCACCAACCAATTTTTTGAAAAGTTTATTTAGAATGGGGTGATAGGACATTACTACCTGTCCTTGTGATCAATCAGGGAATTGATGCAATTATATTCTGTTGGAGAATTTACTAGGTGACAATGAAAATAGGATGTTCAATATACAAAAACACTTTAACAACTAAATAAGAGTGCAAGATTCCACAGGATTAATTTAGCAAAGGAGGTTTTGTTTTACTTTATCCTGTGTCCATTGCAAATACTCAGTTGGGTTCAGAAATTTACATTGTTTTACACATACTCAACATATCTGACAACAAGAAGGAGTAGAAAGTTGACCAATTACATTTCCTTCCCCATTAACACCGGGCGTAAACCCTGTTACTAGGTATAAATAATAATACTATAATAATAATAATACTGTTATCGATCTAACAAGTGTCAAATAATGTCCCAAAACATTGTAATTTCACAAACCCTTTATCTACTCTTCATATTACTTTTATTAAACTGTATTTGATTCAACAATTTTATTTATTTTTTCCCTTCTTACCCTTAAATATTACCTATATTCCCGAAAATCATTTTTTTCATATGTAATAAATGTATCCAACTTATCCCCTTATTCCCTCTATTGGTTCTAATTGCAATCCATTTTATTACCACCATTAACCTAGCTTTTTTTTTTTTACGAGAACGCTGGCTATAATAAAAATAATTGCTTTATTATATTTATTGGGTGATCATCTACACATACAAATTCATGCAAGGTAAGTTGCACATTTTTTAAAGAGAAACCACCCAAAGATAGCGACATCTTTCTTTAGGAGGGTTGCATATCAATGTGTCTGAGGCAGACAGTGTGTAAATCTGAAACAGAAGAATTTTAGTTAAATGTTCTGCAGTTTCTTTACCAGCAAACAAAAAAGTAAAAAAAAAGTTTTATTGCCACAAGTCAACTCATAACTACTGTTTATATTGCCTACAACTCCCTCCTGCACATATTTTTTTTAATCCGCTCTGTTAGCATAAGATGACATATTATTTGCTAAACCAAAAATTGTCTCCTATTCTTTAGACTCTATGGCAACGTTTCAAAAAGATTAGGATCCCTGGGTTCAATTTTACCTGCCACCAAATACAGACCAATCTTTTCTAATTTTTTGAGAGATCAGGGATTGCGACCCTAAGACGTTTTTTTTTACCAGAGATTGCATCGGTATTATTTGACTTAGTCTTATCTCACCTTTGCCCTTCCGGGGTTTCATCTTTATCCTGCCTTCTTCCCATTTCCCCTTCTCCCTATAGGTTCCTATTTTTGGGTCCTTTTTACACCCCCTTATGTATTCTGATAATTTATACACTGGGACTGGTTTATTAAAGTTCCCCAAGATTGGAGAAGATTGACTTTCATGGGAGAACCTGGGTGATAAAGCAAACCTGGTCCAGGTTTGAAAACATTTGCCAAGTAGCATATAATTTTATAAAATACATTCAAGGCCTGACAGATCACCAAGGTTCACCCATGATAGTCTATCTTCTACAGGTTCGGAGAGCTTTACAAAAAAAGGCCCACTATATTATTACAGCTCTCTTGCATTTGTGTAGATTGTGTTTTTTTGTTATTGTATTACAATCCTTTTTTTGTTATGTTGTTTCTTTATATTGTTTAAGAAAACTTTATTGAAACCAAAACCTCTGTAATTTTGTTTGTTGCTGTCTGTGTACTATTGAAGACATTTTCCTTTACATCCTATCCCAGAGATAAAACAGAAAAGTGGAACAAACTTAATAAAATAAGGAAATTTCCCTCTTAGAATGTTGTTCCATTGAAAGATATTTGTTCTGAGAACAACTGTTTGATTTGCCTTCACTATCTTTTTTTAGTGGCAACGACCACCAGTGTAAATCAAGTTGTAAATTACAGTGCATCTGAGGCTCACATAAAAAAGTGGTGTTCACGTTTTAAAAAATGTGTCCCAGTGCTCATGAGTATAATTAAGAGCTGATTAATCACATTTGTTGAATATATTACATGGTGGAATGAGGGCACCTGATCACTCTTTGAAGATATATAACATTTGAAAGTTCAAAAAAAAGATTGATGCGATTGCTACGTTGCGTCCTTCTGAGGAAGCCTTCGGCTGAAACGCGTCAAGGACGTTAGAATGGATAATGATAGGAATGAGATTGCATGTGGCATATGTAATGTATTCTGTAACCATTGATATGTATAAAGATTATAAACTAGACAAACTAGACAAGGATTTCTTTTAACATCCTGATTGTTCTTTGGAGGGCACCTATAAAATCCAATGCTAGATGAAATTGGATTTGAACATGTTTATAGGGGATGTGGTGCTAATTAAGAAATTATCCCAATAACTTCCTATTGGAACTACCCCAACAAATTAGTAAATTACCCCCATGGGGCCAGTAATAGAACCACTATATGCAAAACTAAAATAGATGTTGCCTAGAAAAACAGTTTATACAGGGAGCATTCTGATTGGTCATTGCTGTTATTCTGAAGTCTTCTATCTTTTGGCAGCAATGAACACAGCAAGGTCACAGTGCAGCTTTGGTGTTATGACATTAGTGTCACACTCATTAGTATAGTACTGTGAGGTCAGACCAACATCTGGGGTTGTGTCTATGACAGTGGTCATTGTTAAACCCTGAAAAAGAATTTGAGTTGGACCTTGGAGCAATACAGGAGAGGAATCAACAGTGCAAACAAGGTGAGTATTGCAACAAAAACAATGAACAATGTATTTTATAAAGATATATTTAACCTAGATTTTGTTTTAGCCCTAAACCATACATATCCAATACTTGGCCTGATTTATAAAAGCTCTCCAAGACTGAAGAAAATAGACTTTTATGGGTGAACATGGGTGGTCCAGCAAACCTGGAATGGATCTGCCAACAAATAGCAAATAAGTTTTAGGAAATCTATTTCAGGTTTGCTGGATCACCCAAGTTCACCCATGAAAGTCTATTTGGAGAACTTTAATTATTCAGGCCCATTGTGTTGGTTCCTTAGGGTACAACAGACAATATTAACAGTGTACAGTGATGTTTTGGGGGGTCATCTATATATATAAAATTAGATGTATGTATGTGTGTATGTATTTTCCACCATCACTCGAAAACACATGGAGACATTTCAAACAAGCTTGCCATACATATGACTGAGACTCATGTGAGTGCACCAGTCATTTTTGTACGTTAGAGCTATATTTGGATATATGTATGTGTGTATGTCATCACTAGGAAACGCATGGAGACATTTAAACTGAACTTGCTAGACATATGACTGAGACTCATGTGAGTGCACCGATGATCTTTGTACAGCGCTGTGGTATATGTCAGAAGTATATTTGCATGTATGTATGCATGTATGTATGTGTGTGTGTTGCTCAATGACAGTGTGCCTTTTGCTTATCTTTGTACATACTTTTTTATGGACTCTTTTACAAATTTCTGGCCTCTAATATTGCCTTTGAGAAAACATAAGGCAATTGGCCGAGTGCAATGAAAGGGAAAAAAAATGAAACAACACCATAGAAAAGAAAATCCCAAGGACAGGAAAAGAAGACTTGCAATGCTGCGCGAGAGAGCTACTACATCTAGAGCTTCAGAGATAGTACAACAGTGTGAGACCCAAGTACAGGATAACAGATATAGAGCTATTACATCTAAAGCTTCAGAGACAGTACAACAGCATGAGGCCCGACTACAGGATAAGAAATATGGAGCTACTAAATCTAGAGCTTCAGAGACAGTACAACAGCATGAGGCCCGACTACAGGATACCAGAGATAGGGGCTACTACATCTAGAGCTTTAGAGACAGTACATCAGCGTGAGACCTGAGTACAGGAAATGGGAGAAAGTGCTACTACATCCAGAACTTCAGAGACAGTACAAAAGCATGAGGCCCGACTACAGAATAAGAAAGATAGAGCTACTACATCTAAAGCTTCAGAGACAGTACAAGAGCGTGAGACCCGACTACAGGAAATAGGAGAAAGAGGTACTACATCCAGAGCTTCAGAGACAGTACAACAGCATGAGGCCCGACTACAGGATAAGAGAGATAGCGC
>NC_092862.1:25017979-25023026 GCF_032062135.1 Pyxicephalus adspersus
ATAACAGAGATAGAGCTACTACATCTAGAGCTTCAGAGACAGTACAACAGCATGAGGCCAGACTACAGGATAACAGAGATAGAGCTACTACATCTTAAGCTTCAGAGACAGTACAACAGCATGAGACCCGACTACAGGATAGCAAGGATAGAGCTACTACATCAAAGCTTCAGAGACATTACAACAGCATGAGACCCAAATACAGGATAACAGATATAGAGCTACTACATCTAGAGTTTCAGAGGCAGTACAACAACATGAAACCCGAGTACAAGAAATTAGTGAAAGAGCCAGACGATCACAGACCTCACAACATTTTAGCTTAGTATTGGAAGGATTCCACTTTGTTCCACATAAGGACTACCTGCATCATGCCAGTGTTACCATCAGAAAAATGGTTTGTAGCTACTGTTAAGCCAAAAAGTTTAAATCTGAGTCACCTGGTAAGTCAAACTCTGCCAACTAGAAACACCACCACTTTGGAATTACACATTAGCAAATACCTCAGAGTCAAAGCAATTTCTTAAAAACATCTGAAAATACAACTCATGTTTCTAAATTACATCAATCGCCACCACATTAGTTGTTCAACAGCCTGGATTTCCATCCACATTCACGGTGCAAGTGCAAATTTACCATAAAACGGGATCTTTACTTCTGCTGCCAGATCAACCACCAAAATTTCTACAACTATATTTTATTGAAAATTAACTAGTAGAAAATGACCAGAGGTGCACCTACATCTCAGGAACAAAATTTCAGATTGTCTTATAGTTACAAGGGATGTTTCATGAGCACAATGTTCTTATTAAAACATTTAAAACAGCATTGGAACATATGCCAATAATTTAGGTTAAGTTAATTTAATTGTATATTATACTTATACTTTTAAAACCTTTAAAAAAACATTTTTTGATTTAACACTAAAGCTTTATTTGATTCCTTTCCCTGTATAATATAGGACTGCAATAAATAAATACCCGGGGCAACCCCGGGTAATCAGCTAGTAGCTTGATAAAGGTGGGCTGTACCCAACAAAACCAAAATTCAATAAATAGTAACAGTTCTCAATCAACTTTGTCAAGTCCTTCAAGTATACGTTTTGTGTTAACTTCATTTAAAGTTTCTACTTACACAAAAAAGATATCAGTTTCTTACCACCCATGAAAGGTTGCCAATTATTTGTAATAACGCTTTGTGGGTCAGCAGAGACTCATAACTTTTAGTTAACATTTTCGCTGCATGTAATATTACAGACCCAGCAACCTGATTTAATTATAAAGTAAAGTATTGTTCAAAATGCCAAATTTATTGTAGAAGCATTTTTCAGAAATGGTAAATTTCCTTGTACACTTTTAATATCTTACTTTTTACACTTTTACAGATATCCCCTTTTGTGTGAATCCTGAAGGTCATTTAAATGGAGCCTTTGTTAATGCTGGGCCAACAAGTCATATGTTTAAAGAGAAAATGTCAAGTACTTTAAGGCTTTAAATGACCTTTCGAAGCAGATTGGGGATTTGTAGCTTTACACGTGAAATTCCATATTTTATATGGCAGCATTTAACAATGATCAAATGCATGTCACAGAAAGATCATGATTTACAAGCTGACATTTTATGCCTTAAAGGCAGCACTGGATGTGTCTATGCATGCACGGAGTCTTCACAGCATGGCGGCCTGTGCAGTCGTGAGTGATAATATTCTGTAATACATACACAGAATGAACACACAAATTATATGTCCTTTTTATGTTGTATTCAGAGAGTATTACACATTTAAAGCAGATGAAAACCCTAGCTGAATTATATTAATTTGATAATGCATTGTGCCTTTGTATGAGCATTGTGCCCATGTGTGGCAAAACAGCTACAGGTCATTCACATCAAAAGCCAGAGGCCCATATGCCATAAAGGCAATACAGGAACAGAACTAGGAGTCAGAAATGGGTGTTGATCCCCTTTAACAATTTGTGTCTGGACAAGGTCCAATATCACTAGATATTTGTAAGAAAAACTAAAGATTTAAAAATTATAATAAAACTTTTCTAATTACATTAACTTGTTAACATTTATACTGATTGGGTTTACATATTACCTTGTATATTTGCATTGACTTTGTTATATATTTACATTTGTTCTTTTTAGTAAGTCCATGGATAATTTAATAGGTGGTGTCAGATTATAATTGTGGTGAACCATGGCAGTATTGCTCATGGAAACTTTTGACAAGAAACAAACAAAATAACATTTGCCATTGGTTAAAAAAAATCCCAATAAAACCTGCTGCAAATATGTCAAAATTGTCAGCTTGGGGACTTTGGCATTGACTATAGCATTAAAATATAATATATTTTCTATTGGCAGTCATAATAAAACATCAGCACTTAAGCTGCTAGTTTCTTTATTTTGCTTCTGGACCTTTCAGGTGGATCATGTTTTCTGTTGAATCTCTGCATCTGATTTGCTGGCTCCTCTGTTCTGCTTCTGTCATTTTTAGGGGTTCATATTTTCTGTTGATGTTTAAAAATGTATTTTACATTGTATATTGAAGGACATAGCTTTTATAAGACCATAAAACAATTCTATTGTATTGTAACAGGTCTATTATATTGGGGCACAGACATACTTGGATATAGTTAATAGTATAGATAGTAAATTAGACAGATCCATCTCATATAAATCACTGTGATGTAACTAAACCAATAAGAACAAAGTGCATTTGAATACTGAGTAAATGATGTATGTTGAAGTAATCAGAGCATTGCACTACCAGTTGAGGAGCATAGTCCCCATCAATTTAAAGGGAGATAAACAAATAAATAATAAACAGAATTTAAAAAAAACAGCTCATAGATACACAGCAAAAACAGATCACACAGCTGGTGGAGCAGATTTGACCAATTTTGTTCAATTTTTTTTAATTATTTTTGGGGATTATGTGTTTTGCCAGGAGCTTTTTTTTAAAAGAAAAAGTATGAATCAGATGTTCTCTTCTTCTTCTTAATCTGCCATCATTTAGCCATCATTTATTGACCAGAGTCACCATCACTCTACCACTGAGACTTCATCTCACACAGCACACATGGCTGTTACATCTGACCTCTCTGACCGGCCAGTCCCACCTGACTATTGTATATCACTGAATCGTCTACGTTTGTAAATGCCCTTTTAAAATATGTGACAATCAAATCTTCCTCCGGTGGCTGATGCTGAAAATGATAAATGTGTATGGTTATAAAAGTGACTAGAAAGGAATAGTTGCACTCCAGATAAAATGCTTTACATCCAGGACCATTTTGTAGGTAATAAATCATGCTAGCAGCTTATATGAAAACATAATTACTAGAGCTTGAGACATGTACTTTATTTTGTATTGCGGTTTATTGTATGTCCTATGGACTACAGCCATCTACGGCGACACTGCGGGTATTTTAACATTCAAATTTTATAAAAATAGTCCACTGCTTTTTATAGTGGCCTCTGTTTTTTCCCTTTACCTGTTTTTTAAACTTTGTATTAATACATAGGAATGTAAATATAAATGGCATAAGGATTTACAAAGTGTTCAGCAAGCATCGGACTTGCTGATGTACTTCTTGCCCAACGCCCACCATTGACTGGCACACCTATTTCCACCCATACAATCAATGCCTTCTGATGAAAATAGCTAGAATAATATACCATGTTACCTAATGTTAACATGAACATGTCACACTAGAAAAAAAGGTGACAATAAATAAATCAGATCTAAAACTTTTACATAAACCTAAATAATGTAAATTGAAATAGATATTTTGTTTTCTCTGGTGGCACAGACTGCAGTTTCCCCACCCATTACCCATTTCAGTCCTTGCCAGTGCAGTGCTCTGAAGTCCCAGCATGAAGAAAGGGCCATTAGGAGTGGGCTGGGGGAAGCTACAGGGAGGTCTACAACTGAAGTAACAAGCAAAAAGACTCTCCACCCTGGCTCTGATGTGAATAGCCATCCAGCTCACCAATGCCCTAGGAGTTCGCTTTTGTTTTTGCCAAGAAATGGCCCTGCATGTTACAAAAGAGCATTAAACCATAACTACATAGCACATCCCTAGCTATAACCTAAATTAGATACACTTCCAAATTGCAACCTATTGTATCCTTTGGTAATGTATACTAGTAAATTTTAAAGCAGTTAAGTATTTCTCCTCTTTTCTCCCTCCTAAAATTCCATCTTGAAACAAAACGTTGCATTTCTGTCCATCTGGCTGGTGGTGACAAACAACATCTCAAGCATGTCACTTATTAAAAAAATTAGACATAGCAAAATATAATAATGTATTCTGAAGGGCTTTAAATGAAACATCTGTCCCTTAGGTGGAGGTGAGCAAGTTTTGCATATTGCTGGCTTCTAAAATCTGTCAACTTGGTCTTTACATTTGCTTAAATCAGTAAATAAAAATTGGTAACAGCAAAAAAACTTGAAGATTTGCAAATAAATATGAATTTAGTTGTTTTAAATGTGTGGAAAAAAATCTTTTAAGGATTCCAGAATGACTAAAAATTGCAAGCTGATTACATGAAGATAGTCTTTAGGGTACATAGGGGTTTTATTCGCATCTGAGCTGATTCTCTTTGTTTTAATAGTCTTTGTGAATGCAAGAACAACTCATGTCATGTCAGAAGCTGCTTGATGGTAAAGGAAGTTAAAACAACTCATTTAGCTGATAACAGCAACTCAAATTCAAGTCAAAACAACTGACGCACCTGCATGTAAAGAATATTTCATGTGACCCTATATTGATAGTAAAGCTCATCTATACAAGAGCCTGCTGAAAGTAGTCAATTTAGTTTTGGTTGTACCAACCCGGGGACTATGGCAATACAATGTAATATACATTGATACATTAGTACTGTTGACTATAATAAAGAGAGGCACGTAGCCGTAAGAATTAGGCGCAGTGCCTACATGACCGGGTGCTGGGGCCTAGCCCAGAGCTTTTAAGGGGTTAAGAAAAAGGGTAGTGTTGCCAGAGGGGGCTGGGCTAGTGTACAACGTGGGAGAGGAGGAG
>NC_092862.1:25023591-25055127 GCF_032062135.1 Pyxicephalus adspersus
TATTTGGATATTTGTTTGTTAATTATTTGGAAAGTTAAACTTTATTTATTGGTGTTTTAAATAAACGGCTGCTTGCCAGCCAATTTAAATCCAAGATTTTGTGTTGGGGTATTTAATTGGTGGGAGTGGCTGGTATGCAGGGGGAGTTTGGTAGTAGGGTGGTAGTTATGACAATGGTGTTTATAAGGGATGGGCTAGAAGGTCCGAGCTACCCGCGTCATGAAAACTCTGCACTTTTGCAGGATGTCAACACTTTAGCCCACCATGCCATCCAAGCTTTACTGTTAAAGTGGAACTAAATCTAGTCAGCTTGCTGGTTCACATTCCTTTACCCGGCGTCAATATATTCCTTTTTATTATTATTATTATTGTTATTATTATGATTATTTTTATTAATAGTAATAAACAGGATTTATATAGCCCCAACATATTACGCAGCACTATACATTAAATAGGGGGTCCTTCTTCTTCTCTTCCTCTTCTGGAGGATATTCAGCCATCTTGATTGCCTGTGTTAGAATGATGTAAATCCCAATCGGTCCCTGGGAAGTTTATTCATTACACACAAAGGAAGCCAGGATTTATGGGTTTTCCTGGAAATCAAAGCTGACCCTACACATGTGCTGCTCAGCATGACTTCAGAAACCCGATGCAATTAGGCAGGTAAGATGCGTTATTGCAGAAGGGACATTGCAGGTCACTTTCTGCAATAAGGACCGGCCTGACCGTGTAAACTTAAAAGTGGACATTTCATAACATTTTACATTGTTCAGGATTAGTACGGTATCACTTTACCATTCATTAGGGGTTCCCCTCTTGTTTAATATGGGTTATGGGACATGGAGACTCCCTCCATGTAATGCTATGAAGACTACATAATCAAGCGCTGGATGTTACAATAATCAATCTGCCACATATTTACCATGAAAATAAGGCAGTCAAAGCATATCTGCATTTTGTATACTAAGCATCATTTAAAGACAGTAGTAATGGTAGAGTCAGACGTATACAAGTATTGATTTATTTGTTAGGTGCCAACTAAAAATGATTTATTTCTTGGACATCTCATTGATTTTCTCCATGTTTATGTATGAAGGCAAACCAAAGTGCCTCGCCGGAGTGTGTGGTTTGACATCAGGAGTAACTGCAAGAATGACTGATTTTAGAGGTAAAAGTAAAATATGGAAATATAGTCTACGAAGCTGAATCTTGAGAAGAAAGTGGAATGAGGCAATAAATTGTTTTTACCGTTTAAAGGATATAAAACTAAAACACACAGCACCGCTAACCATGACAACTGAACAGTGGAACTATTGTTATGAAAATTATGTTAAACTAAGCTACTTTTAAATGTCAATTTTCTTCCATCACATGGATTTTATTTAAAATATTTCAGTATTTTGTTCTATAAATTCTGAAAAACTTAGAGCTGACCGCTTTCCTCACTAAGTATTCCTGCTGCAAATTCTAACTGTGTAAACAAATTTAGTGTAAATTTACGAATTTCCAGACATGTTCTTTATTGCTGAAGGGGCAGGTGATGTCCCTTCAGCAATAAATTATTTTCAATATAGGAAAGGTTAGAGGGGAATTGGGTGGAAGAAGGGACAGGTTTGGCATTTTGGATGGGCTTTAATGGGCTTTAATGCAGAATTAAGGTAAAAGTCACTTACCTTTACTTCCGCAGATCTCTCAATTCCTCTGGAGCTGTCTATCATACAATCCCACATTGTCCTAGATTTTGGGCGCCGCCATCTTTTTTCTTCCTCTTCTTCATACGTCACCTGATTCCAAACTGCACAAGATTCACCTTCAATTGTGTTCCTGTTTTGCAATGTCAATGTTGGTAAATAAAGTGAACCTGTGTTCACCTTGAACACCCAATGATGTGTGAAAGAATGAAAAAACAGCCTCTGTGCTTGCAGCAAATCAGCCCCAATGGCTAATGTACTGTACATCACTTTGTGGAATCCTTAATTGTTCATCTTCCACTTGTGTTGTGACGGTAAAGACAGAAGGGATGGGGCAAATAATGTAAAGAAGAAAAATACATTTTTACGCTATATAGAAGGGTTAACTATCCTTCTATATAAAGTAGAAATCATGGTGATAGGTCCACTTTAAGTGACTAAAAAATCCTGAATGTTAATTTAAGATTCAGTGTGGTACTAAATGAGTGAAGGTTGCTTGTTTTGCAAAGTGTACATTCACTTTCAATTGTATGCCTGCTTTGCATTGTCAATGTTGGTGAATCAGGGGAATACCCAATCTCTCCTTGCAGCAAATCAGCCTCATAGTTACATAGTTACATATATATTAGTTACATAATAGGTTAGGTAGAAAAAAGACATACGTCCATCAAGTTCAACCACTAAGGAAATAAACATATCCCAGATATTAAACCCTATAAGACATAGTTGGTCCAGTACATCCCCAGTACATTTTGCTTCAACAGGGGAAAAAAAAATTCCTTCCTGATTCTATGAGGCAATCGGATGTTCCCTGGATCAACAGGCTCTGTTATATTTACTTTAAAGCCTTAATACCGAGTTATATTCTGTGCTTCTAGAAAAACATCAGCTTTTTCTTAAAGCAATCTATAGTACTTGCTGAAACTACTTCCTGAGGGAGCCGATTCCACATTTGCACAGACCTTACAGTGAAGAATTCCTTCCTTATCCGGAGCTTAAACTTCTTTTCCTCCAGACACAAAGAGCGCCCTCTTGTTCTTTGTAATGATCTCTAACTGAATATTGGGGAAGAGAGTTCTCTATATGGACCATTTATATATTTATACAGGGTGATCATATCCCCCCTTAAACGTCTCTTCTCAAGGGAGAATAGATTCAGTTCAGCTAATCTCTCCTCATAGCTGAGCTCCTCCATTCCTTTTATTAATTTAGTTGCTCTTCTCTGCACTCTCTCCAATTCAACAATGTCCTTTTTGTCAACTGGTGCCCAAAACTGGACTGCATATTCCAGAAGTGGTCTGACCAATGCTTAATGTCTCCATCTCTGCAGTCTATTCCTCTTTTAATACAAGAAAGTGCTTTACTAGCTTTAGATATTGCAGCTTGGCATTTCATGCTGTTATTAAGTCTATGATCTACCAGAACCTCCAGATCCTTTTCTATTTCTGACTCCCCCAAATGTATTCCCCCCTGGACAGTATGAAGCATGCATGTTGTTAGCTCCCAAGTGCATAATTTTACATTTATCGATACTAAATGTCATTTGCAACTTGGCTGCACAATCAAACATTACATCCATGTCTGCCAGTGTATTATATTTAATTAAGGCTTCCTATCTTGTTTGCTAGACTTCTAGCATTGGTGAACAGGCTCTTTAAACCATTGCTTCTTTTACCATCCTTGTCTGCCAAATCATTTTGTTTTTCAGTACAACTAGTATTGCACAATCCAATGTTTGTAACTTGGGAAGCACCTTACAATTATCCATAATCTTCCCCCCAACTATCCCCAATTCACCCTCCACTAGTGGCTGACCCCTAAATATTTCCCCTAGCATAGCAGACCCCCTTTCATTTAGGTGCAAACCATCTCTGGCATACAGGTTGTACCCCAATGAAAAGTCAGCCCAGTGCTCTATGAATCCAAACCCTACCCTATTACACCAGGACTTAAGAAAGGCGTTTTGCTGCCTAAGCTCGTTCTGCCTTTCCTGTGTTGCACATGGCACAGGCAATATTCCAGAGAATATAGCCTTGGAGGTCCTTTTCTTCAACTTGAAACCTAGTTCTCTAAACTGATTTTTAAGGATCCTCCATTATCCATTTATATTGTCGCTGGTTCCAACATGGACCAAGACAGCTGGGTCCTGTCCAGCCCCTGCCAGTAGTTTTTCCACTCGGTCCACCACATGCCGAACCCTGGCACCAGGAAGACTTTTCCTTCCTGCTTTTACCTACCCACCACTACTAGTTGTGCTGCTCTCCCGGGTGTTAGAGGTAGCAGTAACATCTAGAGTTGCCATGACTGGGTCTGCCACCTGCACATCTTCACATAACTTTGCAAACATGTTGGGGTGCTCAAACCCAGGGCTGGCCTTTTTTTTCTTGGTGCCCCTACCACTTTCCTCTAGTTACATTAACTGAACCCCCTACATGATCATCCTAAATGAACCTCTCCACCCTCCACATTTAAGCCATTAAGTGCCTGCTCAGTGAGCAGGAGACCCCTCTCAAGGTGATCCAGTGATTTCAGTGTTGCAATGCGATTCTCCAGCTCTCCAATGCGAGATACCAGATTGGCAACTTGCTCACATCTGTCACAGCGGTATTCACCTAAGAGCTGTTGCTCCATTTGTGCATACATGTGACAGACTGTGCACTGAACCAAACTTTCAACTCATTTTCTCAGTTACAATTTTTGTTTACAAGGAGTTATAAACGTTTACTTACGGTTTGTGGTTACTATAAAGATTTAACTCCTTTTGTTTTCAAACTCCTGTTCTTCTAACCCCACTCGATTAAAAATTCACTTGTTTCACAAGCCAAACAGTGAGCAAGGCATTTCTGATGAGCATCACTTTAATTGTTCATCTTCCACTTGTGCACAATTTTTAAACTATACGTCCACCTATGAATTGAGTTTTGGTGCTCTTATTAAGTTAAAAACTGCACTTGTATAGGAAAACATTTAAAAACAGCATTCATTCAGGGACCTTGAGTGATATTGTTGAGCTGTTTGATAACTACTTATCAGCTGCCAGCATTATGATAAGTCCTATCCATGTGCAGGAATTTCCTATATCGTTTGCACTGGTATCACATTGAGATATGCTTGATACAAATTGCTTTGGAAAAGGGAGAAATGCCAAGTAAAGCACAGAGACATCTGTCCGCGCCGCATATGAAAAACACGTTAAGGTTTTCTGCACCTGTGTAAACAAAAACTTTATTTCCAAGAAGAATCATCGCAGCTGGGATTCATTTTAGGACTTGCCAGATAGGATGCTTTTATTAAAGCGTATGGCATAAAAACACAAATTATGAGCCATTTATGAGTTAGCAAAGATACATCAGAGGATGCGTATAGCGTTAGCTGCACAGATGCCCTCTTTTTTTACAGAATGGATTTCACCTAAGATGAAGCTTTTAAAGTCACACCTTGAGGTATAATGTACAGCTAAAGGCTTTTAATAATATAGAAGAAGTGACATAAATATGCTGTAGGCCATAGCAACCAAACAGAGTTTAGCTTTGATCTGTCTAGAGAGACTCAGACTAATGAAAGCAAAAGCCTAATGTGCTGCAGTTTGGATTGTATTTAAATAAGTCCTTTGTTTCTGAGAATAAAGCTGTGCTAAACAATAACTAACAACTGTATGGTTTTCTGAAATATCTGGATATCCAGACAGCAGTAAAAACAACTTTATTAGAACTCTCTTCCTTTACTGATGTTACAAAATATAAGTGTTTGTATGTGAATATAATTCTAACCATAGTCACTTTCTTGATAAAGAATAGGAAAATTAGTAAAAAAAAATGTATATACAAATATTTAAATCTCTACAGGGATTTTTAGTGCAACTGTGTTTATTAATATTTAACATTTTTTAACAATTTTTTTGGAGAGGGAGGGAGAAGGGAGAAGAGCTTCATACAGGTTGTATTGCTGTCTGTATACCACTGGAAGATTTTTATTTTTACTCATGTTGTGTTAAAATGACCATTTTGTCAAGAAGAGGTCTCTTTGAAAAGGAATATATATATATATATATATAGAAACCAATCATGCATGCCAGCTCAGATGGTAAATCATAACATCCTAATATCCAACAGCAAAAGCTCTTGAAAATAAGAATGCTGCTGCAATATATAATATCATTTTTTATATAGTCAGAACAATATTAAAATATAATTAACCTAGTTTGAAAAATCCTTAAAACAAGCCATAAAATGTCATCTAGATAGATATAATGCAAAGCTAAGAACTTTACACCTATTACTGACCCTGATTGTGGATGTGGGAAATTAAGGAATTGGGGGGAAATTATAAATAGGATAATATTTTTTTTAGGAAATTAGTACTTTAATAGGAATTTTAAAAGTGTAATTACCAATCAGTGGAATTAGCATAGGTGCTATAAACCAAAAATACCAATGTGTAGATCTTATAAAGGCCATCACTCTACCCAAGGTTCCCTCCCCCTCATCAAATGTTAGTAACCTTTTGAAGTAAAACTTTTCTATTTCATTACATACCATATTTTAGACCCAGTGATAGCATCACTCTCTTTATTCTGTATCCAAAGCAGGCAAATAAAGCCACACAAGTCAATGCGGGCCCTGGTGTATGATAGCATATAAGAGCCCAAACTGTTATGTGCCTAAAGTTGACTTGTTCTGTCTCTATGAAGGTAGGGATGTAGGGCTGATTCCTGTTAATCAGTAGAAAATACCAGTAATATTGTGATCCCAAATGGTGAAATTACATGCCCCCAGGGGATTTGCTGGGATGAACAGGAAGTGTGTTAAATTACATTGAGCATTGTTCAACCCAGAAGACCCACAGCATCTAGGAGAAAGTGCCAGATTGTCCTGAGTTGGGAAGGGTTTGCCCTTTAACAACTCTTGGAACATGTACAATATCGAAATTAGTTAATTAGGAGGGAAAATACCTTTTGGTGAACTTTGTGGACTTTTAAGCTTTTATCCAATTATGTTGTGCAATGCTTGGTAATAAAGAGTCCATTGATGGGTAATATATTAGTGCTGGCAATTCCTTTATTGAAAATTAGCAGTGTGTGCTGAATACAGGCAGTTTATGTTTTTTACCTCTCTAGTCAAAAAACAACTCCTCTGTGCCACTAAGTTCCACGTTTTTAGTATGCCCCCTTTAAAAGACTTAGATAATATACTTGCTTTCTAATAGATTTTGCTGTGAGGGTCCTTAGGTATGCTGATGTTGCAGCTAAACTGGATAGCACTTATCGTTCACAGATTTATTTTACTAGTTACCTTATATTCCATTTTAGGGGCTTTGATGTTCATGAATAAGAAAGATATCACAATCACTTCTGCTGAGAATTCTCATCATGTTAACACAGCACCTCAGGCAATATATTCCACTATCTTGTCCGTGTGTTTCCTTACCTAACTTTATTTACATAAATAATAACTTCAGACATTTTTAGTAAGCCAGCACCAGGGTCACAATCGAAGTTGTCGTCATTTATCATTCTGCTGTCATGTAAAAAGTTCTGAGCTAAAACTCAGGGAGATTAAGTGACAACAACCCATCATCAAAACCGGGAAACATCTGTGCTGTACTGTGCATGTAAATAGGAAAAATGCTATATACCCTGGAGAAACTGCGCAGAAACCACATAAAGGGAATTCATTTCTTGCATTTTAGGTCCTTCATATGAACAATGACCTTTTCCTTCAGCATATTGTCTTTTCTAAAACAAATGCTTTACAATAAACTTCCCACATATTACACAAGAAGGGTATTGTATGCCAAGTTTAAAGAGATGTTAGTGAACAAGGCTTTATGTTAAAGCAATTCATTCATTTTAAATGGTTTGGAAGTGCATCCTAATGCATGGAAAACTGGAATTGCTGGATCATTTTTGACATGTGCAGATGGTTCAAATCTGTGTGCTGCAATGTGCCACATTACAAGGCATTATGCTGCTTTGCCTAGGCGCATTGGGTGCCATTTCAAATGAACTGCTTTTTTTTCTACAATCAGTCAATATTACCTCCAATAGCAGTTTAGGACTGTCAAAAGTTTCTTGCAGTAGTAGATGTCTAAATTCTGGGTTAACTTTTGGATCTGTTGATGAGGGTCATAAAAATGAAACTAAGCTAAATGGACAGAGACAAATGACTTATTTTAGCTTGTTCTTGTGTTTGAAAAGTTCCTAAACTATTAATTACAGCAATGGTTCTCAAACAGCATTACCCTTACATAAAAATCCTTGACACAAAAATAATACAAGTCTCACTTATAGAAAGTTTGCATGTAGCACCCATTTCCACACCTGTCCTTTGTGTATAATAAAGGAAAGCCAAAGTTAAAGTCCTCTGTAGCTTTAGAGACCCTCCCAATGGCTAAAAGTTAAGTAAAACCTTGCACTGTATGTCTCATATAACTCATATGTATGTCCTAATGCTCTTCTTATTTGGGCTTGCAGCTTGATGTGATCTAGCTTTGTGATGCTTTTACAATTCCTGCCTCTCACTAGCTTTAATAGGTATCTATGCTCACATTAACCTTTGCAAGTGTCACCAACATCATATTGTTATTTATTCCACAAATGAAGATTGCAAAACCATAAAGGAAGCATGATTAATATATCTAACAATACCCCTAGCAAATCAATTTTTTCCCTATAATCTCAACACTAGGGATGAGCGGGAATGCCTCTGACATTCTCACGAAAAATTTCCTCAAACTTCCGACGTCAGCTCCACTCCCGATTGCTCTTGCAGGTCCCAAAAAATTCAATCTTGACGGCCACAGGCACAGGCACGACCCAGGACGTTCTCGCTTACATGTTCGGTAAGCGAGAACGTCCCGATTCACCGCAAGATCGAAAGATTCGCTCATCCCTACTCATCACCTTTCTAGGGTTTAGGTTATTATATAAATATAAACTTTAAATATTTATGTATTCATCCTCTTTGCTAGGAAATCTCTAAATAAGATCTGATCCAACCAATTAACTTTACAAGTATTATTTATTATTATTAGTTATTAAGGGTACACGTGTGTGCAAGAAAAGTGTCACATGATCTTTCACATGCTGTCTGTATACATATAATCAGTAAACTGTTATGAAAGTTCCCTGATTTTGCAACACCCCCAAGCAAGCAACATAAAGATCAAGGAGGACGCCAAAGGGGGGGAAGTAAAGATCAGGGCTAGATTTAAAAAATAAACCACTCTTGTCAGTCCTAAGGAAGCAACTATTGCGAAACGCGTTGAATACTGTGTGCGATTGGGTGTATATCACATACAATTGTTTTCAAAAGTATACATTTTTTAATAATGAAATAAATATTGTTTTTATTTTTTTTTTCTTAAGGTTGAAGAGGAATTTTAATGTAAAGGCCTTTTAAGTTCTTTATCAAGGTGTTGAATTTATTCCTATTTTTTCCCTACCGGAAGTTTTAAGGCAGATTTAAGGTAAAAAAAAAAAATCCACCTTACCCTTCATTCCGCCAAACCCTCCATTCCTCTGGCACTGTCCTTGGATTGGGCCCAACTTTTTTTTGGTTTTTTCCCTGTCCCATTTTTGAGGGAGGGGCTGGTACCCATTAATTCTTTCTTTCTCAAGCTTCTTTCTTCTATGTCAACCCATTCCGGAACTCCGGGGGCGCGGGATGTGGTGACTTATGTTACGGTTTTGTTAAAAAAAAAAGGCGGTCCTTAGGGGCCTTCCTGGGGTTTGGACCTGGGTTTTTTTAACTAAAAGCCCCTTCTGGCGCTGCCCGATTATCGGCAGGTAAAACAAGAAGCTTTTCCCGTCAATTAAGCCTTATTCCATTTTTCATTTTAAAAGGAGGGGTTACCAACTTTTCTAAAAAAAAAATATGTCATAGCATTGCTTGCAGGAAAGCTTGGTACTTATAACTGGTGGCAAACAACTGACCCCCCTTCCCAATGCCCGTTAATAACTAGCTAGACAGCAGTATTGCCATGAATGTCTATGCAATTTATACATTTCCTGTTATTTACAACCATATGTCAACAGCACCATCTGCTAATATTTTCCATACTGAAAATATGAAGGTGATATGAATACAATGGATAGCAGAGGAAAGAAAGAGATTTAGTTAAAGCACATTTCTGATAAGTTCACAAATCTTTATTTACACAGAGCACAATATGAGAATGCCACACATGACTTGCTTGGCACCAGTAGAACTGAACATCATTTACACCACAGTTAATCCAGATTGTAACAGTGGATACACAGCTTTAGGCACCTTCCATCACATCTGCTGGGACTGAACAAAAGTGCAAACGACTATGGAAAAAATTGGAAGCTTTAATGAACTGGCTCCTCACAACTGCCATTTCATTTTCAGCATGACAGCAGAGAAAGACATATGGAGGAAACAATAACTTGCAAAATAAACATGGTTCAGATTTATCCAGCAAACAAACCAAGTGTAGATGTACATTTAAGTATGTTATTAGTGAAAAATACAATACAATTTCTCCTATGCACCATTCTTCCCTGTAAAATAATATTTCATTTGTCAAAATGTTTTTCGTATCTTTGATTTACTGTCTTAACCAGTACAAAAAAATCTTAATTTTTAGAAGAGAATTTATAGATTTTGAATTAACAATATGCAGGTTTTCTATCAAGAGTCCCTAAATCATGCAACCACATTTAATCTCCAAGTCATATACAATGCATATCAATGCATCAAAAGAATCCCTGCTATAATTACTATACCCACAGCTCACAGTACATTAGGGTGGTGGTCATTGTAGGAATGCCTCTTACATTTCTAGCCAGTGGGGAGAATGTCACTCTTACAGGAAACTAAAATGATTGTTGATGTCCTTTAAACTGAAACAAGAGGCACAAATTGCTCAAGGAACACCAAGCAACCTCCGGAGGAACCCTGGTTAATAAACACTGCTCTGGTGGGTTGAGATACTTGTATACAACTCCTCAATTTTAAAAGGCAAAGGATTGTCATCCTAATTAGAATAGGGAATTGTTTTGCTAAGATCTAGAAAAAGGTTGATCTAGTTTGCCCTGGATTTAAAATATCATTCCCAGTACCTATCTACAGTCTCTGTCAAATCTTCTTAGGATTCACCAACAATGTGTAAGGGCCTACCTAAACAACCCATTTGGTTTATATCTATCTACTTATACATATTTGCTAGTCTAAAGATCTAAATCTCCTTGGCCAGAACAATGGGATTATCAAATTAAACTCTTATTAAAACAATTCTCTTGAACAGATTGCATCAGCTTGATAACCTTTGCAAGTAACACATAGGACTTTTGACACATGACTGCTTCTTGCTGGTCATCTGTTAATCCTTATGGTACCTCATTATCTCAGAATAAAAAACATCAACCATGTGATCAAAGCTGCCTTGAAACAGAAAAGAAATCAGGGCAAATTATGATTTGTATATGACCTGTATATTTTAGGAACACATGTACTTGTAAGTGTTTTTACAATATAAGAACACCTTTATATCTGTATAATAGAACATTTTGTATGTGTATCTTTATACTAAATGTCAGGGTATATAATTTGCAAAATAATAAGATCCTGAAATTAGTAGGATGATAAATGATAAAATTGTAAAATACATTTTCATTTCCCCAAGTGTCCAGGAAGCAGATATATAAATTTAAATAATTATGATGTAATTAGTAAGGATCAATAAACACACATTTAAAGGATGACTGGCTATAAATCTCCCTATTCAAATAAGGGGTAGGCAACCCTGGAAAGGTCAGGATCTGCCTGAACAACCTGGAAAAGTCAAACACCACCCATGTGCTACATTACTTTTTTTTAAAGGAGCTACATAGCCCAAATCAAATGTATGAAAGAGTTTTAAAAAACGTAGAAAAATATAATAATGCAAATATCACTTTTTAAAAATTAATCCTACCTCTAGCATTTACTTTCATTCAGAATAGGTGGTGCTGTAAAAATATGGTATGCCTGGTTTCTCAAAGAAACATCCTGGTTGCCCAGCACTGGTGACACAATTGGGCAACATGATGGAGTTAAATTTTACCCATCATATAGCTGTCATTAGCCTGGTACTGACTGGCTTTAGATCATAGCTACTGGATAAAAATGTTTGCATTTTTACTGGATGTGGTCATCCAATAAATGCCCCGTAGAAATTTATTCTGGCCAACAGTTGGCATTAGTGGCTTCTTTGGGCCAGCAAAGTTTGCAACTCCTTTAAGTGTTACAGTAGAGCAGAGAAGGTGGCAGAGGAAAAAAGAGTTGTGCTTATTAACCTCCCTGGCAGTCTGATTTTATAAGTATTTTTAAATGTCAAAGTGGTACATTGTTATTTTAAATTTTCAGCCAGGTGCCGGCCCTAGCGCACCTTCGACGCACACTCACATGTTTCATTGATCACATCGGGAATACAAGGCCAGGGGACGCAGATACCGGGCGGTCATCGCTAGAAGACGCTGCAGGCTCATGGGGACCAAGTAAGCCCTTTACAATTCCACCCCGAGTGTGACTCGGGGTTACTGCTTTTGGTACTGAAAATTAACCTCGAGCCACACTTAGGAATACCTGCCAGGGATGGTAAAGGACCATAAGGGAAAATTACTAAGACTGATATATGAGTTCTTCTGCGGGTCCTATAAATCAGGAAGAACTTTTTATGTGACTGTACAATCACTGCTGTTTTACAAAGAAGAGCTGTTGAAATAAAAAATATAAACAGTTCTCTCCCCTCCTTGCAAAGGGAGAAGAGCTAATATATGGTGCACTGCCTGGTACGCCTGAAATATTTTATTCTTGTTCCCATGGCCCACATTGCATAAATCCCATCGTGATAGTTTGAATTATGATCAATATCAGCAAATATTGCTCCTATTGCATCTTATACACTGAGAAGAGGTTAGTAGTTTTGACAAGTCAAAGAATAGGTGAGGCCACGCATTTTTTAATTCTCCTAAATGTGTCTGACTGTTAGATGCATTAGGAGAGGTCCAGTCCAAGTCACTAAAATATTCTGTATGAAGACCGTTTATTGTGGGACATGGCTGATAGTAAGGAATATATTTACTTATAGAAAAAGAGGAAGACTTCCAAATGGATCTTAACATTATATAACAAAGCCTATTTATTAAATACATGCAATGAGAAATAAGTGGGCAAAATTGCAATGAAATGTACAAATCAATCAGAAATTGCCCTTAAAGCTTATGTCCGAGCAAAATAAAAATAACAGATGACAGAAAACATAGTTCAAAGGACTTTAAAGGCACTTACTTTATTTTATTTAAAAAAAATAAATACTTTTCATAACAATTGGATACCCAATCTTATGTAGTATTTAACGCGTTTCGCAGTATATACTTCCTTAGGACTGACGAGACTGGCATCATATTAGAAATTGTATATTTCGTATAATAAAATAAATGTTACCATATTCACTTCCGAATCCTCTTAAGCTGACGGGACCTAGAGTGGAATCGGACTGGCAGTGTTATTACCCGCAGTCAACCTGGCATCTTCAGTAGTAATGTTTCTTTGCAGTACCTCCAAATCCTAACCTTGGTGCATCCATGCCGCGCTGTGTATTTTAAATTACTAATCCCATCCAAAGTATAGAAATGAACTAATTTATAGTGCATAGAGCACAGGATGGCTCTGAACTTCTTAGACGATCAATAGGTATTTTTTGCTCTTGGATAACAAATATAACCAATCACTTTCGTACATTTATAAGATAGAAAATAGGAGAAATTACAGTTTCCGTAAATGATTGCTATGGATCTGATTGCAGTAAACCGGTAAATAAATTATATTTTCCATACTATTGTTATTTCTTGTACTTGTTTGCAGACTAATCCATAAAAATCCTTACAAGTAAAAGTTTTTGTTTTCTAAAGCTCCTTTGAAATTACACCTATTGCCATTTTGAATGCAAACAGTGATTATCAAAGTTCTTTATTGAGCGTGGCAAAAAGGGTTGTGCTAAAATGCAAGAACTGTGCTAACCACTATTACCAGTAATAGGCATATCTTTAAATACAATATAGCGGCATGTATTTACAGTATTTCCATAAAGCCCTTTCCTATTGCGGTCAATAATACAATAATTAATCCTGTTCCTCATGACCGGTGAGTGGGCATCATAATAGATGTCTTACTTATGTTTCATTGCACTTACAAACCACAGTTGTATCTCGCTGCTTCCTTCTCAGCAAGCGTCCACATTTTATGTGTCTGTGTGCCAGAAATCTCAACTGTTGCCATCTTCTCACTGGCCACTCCACCTCCCTGCTCTTTATTCTAGAATATAATCAAAATGTTTCCGCAGTCATTAGAGCTTTGTCCAGTCTGACTTCTTTTTAATGGACTCTAACACCTCTCAATTAAAGTTTGTACATAATACAGAATATTCTTTTCGACTGGATGGTGTACTATTGTGACATTTGCCGGCTCGCTAAACAAAACTTTCAAATTCTTCTCTTACAAAAAGAATTCAAGTGCTCTAATATATCGTTTTTAGTCATGAGTCTACCAATGTGTTTTCCTTAAGTTCTTAACAAAATTTTCTTTCTCCATATTTTAGTGAATCTGTAATGATAGAAAACATGGCCTTAAAACTGGCTACACATACACATAGCAGAATACAGGGCTATAATGCTGACCATGGCTTCACTATCATGTGAGTTAAACACATAGTACAAATATATGTGGGAATGGGTGAACAAACTTTTTCAGAATGATACTGGTTGTACATTTGTTTCGGTATTTTACCTCATTAGAGTATTAAGAATCACCATTATTACACTAGTCCCTGTATCTTTAAAAACAATATAATATTATTGGCTTCCATATTTCAGGCAGATTTACCTAAAGTTCCTCGGGGCAGAGTTATCAATCTGCTTTTTATTTTGATTGTATGGTATCCATTTTCTACTGCAATAAAAGCAGCCTTGAATTTATCTGAAGCAGACATTGTCAAATATTTCTTGTAGTAAGAGTCATTCCAACAGTTTAAGATGTTTTTGCAAGCAGCTTTATTGCATTTCCATCATTTAATACTTTGTCTATGTTTCCAGTAACTCAAACAATTTGGGCAGCATCTCCGCGTTATAAAAATAAATCACAAAATAGGTGTAGTCAGTCAGGCACTTACTATAGATAGTATAGTCCACCACTAACAAGGAGAGGTAAATCATGTGTCCAGTTGCATAAACTATACATTTTTTACTTACAAGTCTGCAAACACATAGAATCTGTCTCTCTAAGTGCAGGCCAACACACCGTGTTTCTCTTTAAAAGATTGACAGAAACTTAATTAGGGCAGTGGCACTCTTTATAAAAAGCCATCCACACCAGTAGGCCAGCATTTAGGGAAACCCAGTTGGGCAAATAACACCCTTTCACAGATGAGCTTTCTTTCCCAGTGCTTCTCTTGAGTGTCAGTGTGTTATTTATCCATATGCATAAGGCTTCTTTAATGCAGTGCCACAGAGAATGATGATTCCATAAAGATTTAAATTACTACATTTTGAAGGAGCTGTATTTGAATACATTATACAATATCTGATTGGCGTAAAGTAGTAGGAGCGCTGTGAGTAAATGCTTTTTGGTTTGGTTTTTAGCACTATGAGATTGTTGCACAATATGTAAGTTGTTTTTTTTTTTTTTTTGAAGATTAATTCTATGTCATGCTGGGAATAGATCTAGTGCATTAATATTTCTAAGGGTTTTGAAATCAATATTTGTAGATTAAAAAGAGTTGAGAGAGGATCACATTGTTTATCCTGGGTAGACGACAGAAGTGATATACAATCAATATATAATATTTAGGGAATACTTCCCCCCAAAAAGTTTAGGAACAAATGATAAGAAGCCAGTAAGAGTAGGCCTTCTAACACAATTTGAACTGTTTATTATTTTAGATCACATATTTGGATCACTTTATCACTATACATCACATATTTGGGAAACAGGGCATTAGGATTAGATGGGTCACACAACAACCACAAAACGGCTGTTTAAATGATGTTATAACTGGATGTTTGATCCTCAGTATTTAATGTTATAGTAAATACTAGGTAGACAACTGTGTTTTCGTAAATTTTTAATGTAGGAAAAATTTGTATAGGTTTTAAAGGTGCAAAACATCAAGACTAACAACAGAAAAATAAAATATTGAAAAACAATTTGTTGCAATTTATTATACAATATTTTAAAAACGTATCACAAAACAGCAAAACAATAAATGCTTACAAAATGCAAAAAAAATGAAAAAAAATGATTTTTGCATTTTGCAAGCATTTATTGTTTTGTGACACGTTGTTATAATATTAGTGTTGATATTTGGCACCTTTAAAACCCGTGCAAATTTCCCCTGTTGGGGAATGAAAACCCTTTGGTATGTGTGAGTACTAGGGTGTGGTGCAATGTAAACATTTCTCCCAGAGTATACTTTTAACATTTTGAATGTAGTCCAAAAGGATCTAACCTGGGAGTCACAAACATAAATTAAGGTTGATTTTATTGTTACATTTGTATAATGATGTTATTATTTCTTTCATTGTTTGGCTCCCTACTTTATACTGGGTACTTGTTAGGTTATCCCCTTGAAAAAAAGTTGGCTGCAAACTGTGGAACTTTGATCATTTCCATGTTGCTCACTTATAACTATGTAATCCAAATATTTATTAGAATTCTATTAGAGGGGCTTACTCAGAAACATGAGGAATAGTCTCCACCTTCTTGGGCTAAATGTGCCATAATTCAATGCAGGCTCCCCTGTCCCATCTAAATGGGGTCCCAGAGCATAATGTGTGTAATATAAGAATCAAGACATTCATAGAGTATAATGAAATAGCCCATATAAAAGGGGCACATTTACCATCTATATGTATAGGAGCCAATCTATATACCTCATACATAAGGCACCCTTAGCAAAAGAGCCACACATATACAATACAATATACAATATTAAAAAAGACTGGCTTATTTAGCTCCTAAATGGGACCTGTATTATCAAAGAATTACAATAAACACAAAAAAAATCCCAAGTATCCCCTACCTAGAAACATTTACAGTAAACTGTCCCTATCACAGTCATATAGACACATGCCGATTATGAGACCAATTTGTTTTGAAGGCAAACAACAGATGACTTTTTGTTACAGAAAATCTGAGCACCAAGTAGAAACCTTTTGGAACACAGTAATGTACAAAATCCATACCATTGCAAGATAAGCGTGCTTATTATTTTGTCATGGTGGCATTTGAAAAGGTGGACATTCTTACACCACTACAACATTATAAGAATATATTTGTCCAGCATTTCAGATGTGCATAGAACTAAGGTTTAGTTTAGTTGTTTACTTTAGTTGTTTTTGCTGTCATAGTGGAGCAGTGCAAACCTATCACTATCATCATTTACGGGATCTTTTTATAAAGCAGCAAATCTGATATTCATTTAAACATGCTGTATTGGAGAATTAATCACTGCTATTAAAAACACATCAACCTGGAAGAGTCTCTGTGTTCTAAGAATGTCAGATACATTGCTTTATGAATACATCCTTTAATTTTCCTTAACACTTCATGCAGTCAATTAAATTCTTGTCTGATAAAAGTCTGAGACACAAAGCCAAGCAGCATCTTACTGAAGCCAGTATTCTGACCCACTATACCATAATTCTGGTCAATACGGTCTGTCTATATACTGGTGACATTATCCAGGAGCAATAAATTACTGTATTCTTGCTAGCAGGGATAAGAGTAAAATTAATCAGTTCTCGGTATGAGTGAAAAATTGAAGGAAATTGACACGTCTTCATCTGCATGTCTCATCAGAAGTGTCCATGCTATTTAGTTACAAAACCCCGGAGGCGATTCCTCTGCACAGATTCTTATAATACTTCAATTAAGGGACACCAAGCTGCCAAACAGACAGCAGAGCATTTATTTCTTGATGACTCTTTAAGTTGTGCCACAGGCCTATCATTAAGAGAATATTTTTCACAGCAGGCTGCGAAGATTCTTATGCCATTAAATGGAATTGAAAAAGCATCAATTTGTTTTTTTTCCACCTAACACAGATATTTTTCATTGCTAGAGCAGCCATTAAAAACAATCTGTTTTATAGCAACCCGAAAAGATCAGATGAAGTACAAAACGTGATTTATTGAAAGTATAACAAGTATTAAAACCTTACAAACAAGCAGCAGTTGAAATAAATATTTAGGAAAACTATTGGCTAAAAAATAAAGCTTTTACAATTGCCCTGGGATTATGATTGCTAGAATTTAGAAACCTGTGTGCCATCATGGTCGCCTGATCAAATCCACAAAATTGAGAAATGGAAGATCTTGGAAATTAGGGGAAAACTAAAATAAAGACACATATATACTACTATATACACCCACGTACATGTAGATCCTATATACATCTATAAATATTATATATGTATATACATACAAAACTAAAAACATACAAATATATAAAAAGTGTTTCATCTGCATATATTTTTTATAGTTCATAGTTCCAAAACATAGAAAGTTTATAGAAACACAGGATAGTAAATTTTGTTTTGTTAGTTTTGAAATATCAGCACTGCCATTAGACAAAATAACCAGGTAAGTGCTCACTTTTTTGTTGCTATTAAGCAACACAGCTTTGTCAAGCCTGGGACACTGTTGTGTTCTATCTTCCTATGACCATGTTTACAATTTAGGACTGATAGCAATGTGAAAGCAATAAACCTCAACTATCTCAGAATTCTGTGGCTCCTTGACCCAGAATTACAGGAAGCAAAAATAAAAGCAATTACTTACTAGATGTAATATATACATATAATTTTTATATATGATCTTATATATATGATCTTATTATATATATATATATATATATATATATATATATATATATATATATATATACATATTTATAAAATAAGATCAATTATTAATTATATTTTAAGCTGAGCCCTTGAACAAAATTTACCCACCTTCCTCCAATCCTCACCTCCCGCATCTGCCCAAATCTTCCTTGTGCACATGCATAGTTGGTCCCCAAAGGCTTTATGGTATCATATCTCAATATAGAAGGTGTAAATATCTGGAGATGGGGATGATGGATTCATTTTTACAGGAATACAAGGCAGGAGGAATAATTAATATTAACGTGAAAGTAATTTTTTAAACTTTATTCACATTATGCACTGTGCTAATATGGGTTTGTGTTCCAATAAACTGGCAGTGCACCTTCATGCAAAAACAATGTACATGACCCTAATATTATTTAATGAACAAAAAACTGAATGGTGTTTTGTATATCTGCTAGAAATTTTTTTTTTCATTTACATTTATATATTACTCTGCTGTAGTTTAAGATAACTTCCAAGTTTACCAATTCATGTTTCACTGGAAGGTCAGGAGTTCCAGCTTTTATCCAAGCAACCAACACTTCTAAAAGTACTTGGCAAAGATCTGCTACGACACGATAATTTTAATTTCTACAGACATACTGAAGAAGTAACAGAATCTGAGCTGTTTCTTTTCATCTTAATCATATTTTTTTTTTATTTAAATAAAATCATTACTATTGCTTATAATCAAAGCTAAAATT
Organism: Pyxicephalus adspersus; assembly: GCF_032062135.1. Lineage (NCBI taxonomy): Eukaryota > Metazoa > Chordata > Amphibia > Anura > Pyxicephalidae > Pyxicephalus > Pyxicephalus adspersus. Next base: position 25,042,916 of record NC_092862.1, read on the forward strand.
AACATTTTTATTTTGTCAAAAAAGGGTCTTTAGGTTACCTCCACATGTTTTACCAAAAAAATGCCGAACTAACGCTCCACTTTTAAATATGCATGATCAGGCAGGTCATTATTGCAGAAAGAGACAGGAGATGTTCATTCTGCGATAATGCCTCCTTCTTGCTTGATTGTTTCAGGAAATTGTCAAAAAAGCTGTTGGGTGCCAGGATGCCTGGCAATACTGGCTTCCCTTGCGCGTGCCAGGAAAAGATGAACTCTCACCTGTGTTGGAGTAACATTATCCCAGCTCAGCGAAGCAAAATGCCCGAAGATTGTATTCAGGAGAAGAAGGAGGAAGATGGCAATGCCTTGTGATAGAACTGGGACAGGTGAGTATCATGGGTTTAATTTTGCTCTAGGCTTCTGTTAACTAACCTCAATAGCTCATACTAAAATGTACCCACTAAAATGAATTAACCTCTTATTGAGCTCTATTGGAGGATTCAGTGAGAAATAAGCAAGAAATAAGATGATTAATACCCTGGGCAATAAATATATGCAGCATACAGTAATATAAAGAATAATCTAGATAAAATTGCACCTATTTTATTATTTGTTTATACATCTGTGCAGACAAAAAGGACTAAAAGAATTCATAGTATTTCTGTGTGCACAACTTACTATACAGTATTTCTTCCTTGTTTGACAATGTGAAATTCACAAGGTGAAGATTTTAGCAGTACATATTGCATATTTTACATCCAGCTAGGTAGAGTTGCCATTGTTGTGACAATAGAGTTAATGTCTTCTGTACTATTCTAACACCTGAAAATAGATCATTGGAAATTTATAGCAGGCTGCTGTACTTTAGTTGTTATGTGTTTGCTAATGTAAACTATAGTGTCGCCATTAGTAAAATAATGCCACTCCAAAGAAAAACATTCATCAACATTATCAAGTTAGTGTCAGCAAGATGTGACTTCAGCCAACAAATGTGAATATATTAGGCCAGGCAGCTCTCTTCAGCCTTTCTTGTGAAGAATAGGGGGTCAGGGAAAGCATATATTTTTATTATAAATAGATCTGCCTGAAGCCAATTCTCTCATATTCACAAATGAAGACAGTGCCTCACTTATGCAATTATAGCCTATAACAAATACTGCATTTCAGGCACCTCAGTAAATTACATTCTCTCATTTAGAACAATGTAATAGATTTCTCTGCACAGTGATTTATCATGTAACAATTAGGAGCCCTAGGGAAAGGATGACCATTTTACATTTTATCAGTGTGTTTCAATAAACTGTTAATGTGACCTTAATGTCCAGGAAACACTTGTACATAATCAGATTCCGATTCATGAATCCGCTGACATTAAGTGCTATCTCATTAATCACAGATTCAGAGGCTTTGTACCTTTTATCCCATTCTATGAAGTTATTTCCTAGCAGCCAAATATAAATAGTACATCATTCTTGGCTGTTATTGCTGGCTTTCGACAAGAAACCTAGTTGCCTGGCTGTGTCCAGCTGCTGAGTAACAAACATACAACTAATGAAAGTAAGAAAAAGATCGGAACTCCCTATTTATTTATTGGTCCCAGGACTATGATTTAGAAAATACCTAGAGCAGGTTCAATCCTGTACAGCTCCTTGGGGCTGGCCCAATGTTCATTCTCAATGGAGCTACCAAGGAGAGAAGGTACATAAATTATATATATGTTCCGTGGTGAGAGGAAACAGTCAATGCCCTGCAACCTCACCACCAATGTGCACCGTAAGCATCATTGGTTACCAATCACCTATTATCTTCAGAAGATGTGTTAGGGGCATACATCTTTCGTGATGGGCATTGGTGGAAATAGGTGAATCACTAGCTAGCCTTCCCGAAGAGGTCTGTGACAGCACCAGCTTTCAAAAAGGACCTTGAGAAATCAGAATTGCTGACAGAAGAGGAGTAAAATCAAATGACTGGGTTGAATTATTTGACTGACAGCCTATTGTGACAATATACCTGCAAAAGAGATGTAGAATCAGCAGATCAGCCTACTGTAATATTATGTATATTTTTATTGTTATTAATAAACAGAATTTATATAGCGCCAACATACTACCCAGCGCTGTACATTAAATAGGGTTTGCAAATGACAGACAAATACAGACAGTGGCAAGAGGAGGATGGTTAAGCTTGAAATATGACGGTGAAGCTTGAAATATGAAATAAACGATTAAAGTATAAGAACATGATAAAACTGAATTCAGGATATAAAGTAGAGATGAATAGATGAACACATCTTTTTACTTCTGCTTTACTATTATACAGAGTTGGAAACAAACAACATTGTATGGGCGGCTATGAAGCTATTAAAATGCCTGGAGTCCTCTTCGGTCTTATCTGGCTCCTTTAGATGTATTTGCTTTGTGTCGTCCTTTCATTTGATTAGGACGCAAAACGCATTAAAATCATCCTTCTTGTTGTTTGCTTTCATTTGCAGGTGATCACTAAAATGCGAGAAACACTGCCTATACTTACCCTTGTACACTTCTTAAAACCTAAATTCCCCTTAGAATCAAGAAAATCATTTTAGCTTTCAATAACCAAGTCAATTATTGCTCCGGGTAATACAAAAAGGAATGTAATTACCTAAAGTGAAGTTAGCAGACTAGGCGATGAAATACTGAGTTCTCTCTCTCCGAAAATAAATGCAGCATTTCCTCATCTCAGGCTCCTGTATAGTATTAAAATGTCTTTTAGATGGTAAATTGTCTGCACAATCTATTTGAAATTTGAAATATATGTGATTAAAGCCTATAACAATTACATTTTATGGAAGCACTTTCATGTTCTGGACAAAAATAGCAGGTAAGAAGCAATTAAACTGTAGGAAAAAACATTTACAGGGTTAATGCTATCTACAAATACATAAACTTTTGCTCCTGGACTGAGCTTTGTTTTAGTATTACTTTTCCTGTTAGTAATCCTATGTAACCGTAATAAACACACAGAAAAAAATCCTATTGATTTTATAATTGAAGCATATCTGTAACATATAGCATTACAAAGACCTACAAATGAATTATCAGTGATATAAAACTCAAGTGAAAACTTTTGGGTGAAACTTTTTCAGTTCATAGTTGTTTGTGTCCTTATTGGGAAAATTCATTTGTTTCTTGTGAGGGGAAAATCTATTCAATGTATAGCATAGAACAGTGTTTAAACACTTTTTTAACACGAGTAAACCCTTGGAATAACTTTCAGGTCTTCAGGGAACCCCTTCTATAATTACTATATCCACAGCTCACAGTAGTGTGGTAGCCAGTGGGAAGAATGCTTCTTACAATACTAGTCAGTGGGAAGAATGTCACCCTTACAGATAGCCAAAAATTTCCTAAACCTACCAGAGAGGTAGGAATTGCTCATTGCTCAAGGAATCCCTAGCGATTTCTGGAAAAACCCTAGTTGAGAAACACTGTTGCAGAAAATGCTTGGAGCTTTTATTATGTTATCATTGTTGTATTCTCCAGTCCTGGTTACTCCCAGACCCCATTTCTCCATAGGTCTATTCTCCATAGACCTAGATTATTATTATCCAGTGATGACATATTATGTAGCACTTTACAAAGTCCATAGTCATATCACTAGCTGTCCCTAAATGGGGATCACAATTTATTGCCCTACTATAGTCATTTGTCAATTATACAGTCTAAGGTCAATTTTGGGGGAAGCCCATTAACCTAATTGCATGTTTTTGGAATGTGGGAGGAAATCTGAGTACCGGAAGGAAAACACAGAGAGAACTTGCAAACTCCATGCAGATAATTTCCTTGCTGAGATTTGAACCTGGGACCTACTGCTGCAAAGTCCTGAATGCTAACCACTGAGCCATGGTGCTGCCCTATATATCACAGTATAGATATAGATACCCTGTTTCTCCGATGATAAGACACTGTCTTATTTTTTTTTGAAGGCCAAAATATGCTCTAGGGCTTATTTTCAGGGGGATGCCTTATTTACCCATGAAGAAGACTACAGTACACAGTTATTGTTCATGTTTTTTACCTAAAAAGGGGGGGCTGTCTTATTTGATGGCCCTGCCTTATCATCGGGGAAACACGGTAGCAGTCAATAAATGTAAGAGGTCTAACCCTTTTCAATTTTAAATAAAACATAATGTTTATATGGAATTGGGTTATTATATTATTAAAGCTGACATTTAATATGCTTGAACTTTGTCTTCCCTAATTCCTTCCTCTTCAACATGTTAATGAAGTAGAAAAGGAAAGAATTAGAAATAAAACAAGAAATGAAAACTAAAATGTGTATGTGATCAACAGGCAGTTGACATCACACAGTGGAAATACAGCAGGTGCTATTAACCAAAAAGTACCTAATATATAATGCCTCTATATCATATAAAAGCCATCACCCTACTCATGTTGCCGATACATATCCTAAACATAAAGTTAAATCTGCAATTATTTTGCTTCCAGGTTATCAACATGCCAATTATTACACACTGATCATTGTTTTAGACCCAGTAATACCACCATTGGGTCTCTGTGTGATTTTATAGTGTGTAGTAAAACCAGAGAACATTCTCCACAACTGTGCAACACTTAAGGTAAAGAAAGGTTAAAGTGAGAAAGTTGCAGAAAGAAGTAAGGACAAAGAAATACACTAAATCATTTTTTCATGAGTAGGTTTTATTGTTAGTTGCTTTTCATTTTCTATCACCTTTTCCGCAACCTTTAGTAATGAATAGTATGGTAATTCATATAATATATATTAAAAAGTTTTAATTTAATTTTGCTGTCAGAGTTCAAAACCCTGGTGGTTTGAAAAATGAAATGACATGGGTAACATAAAGAGTAACCATGTTATTATTATTAATATTATTATTATTATTATTAATAAACAAGATTTATATAGCACCAACATATTACACAGTGCTGTACATTAAATAGGGGTTGCAAATGACGGACAGATACAGACAGTGACACGGGAGGACAAGAGGACCCTGCCCCAAAGAGCTTACAATCTAGGAAGTGTGGGAAGTAACACACAATAGAAGAGGGAATATGGAATGGTGGGAAGTAGTGAGGGTTTTAAAAGACAGAAGAAGTTGAAAAGGCAAGTTTGAAAAGATGGGTTTTGAGTGCTCTTTTAAAGGTGCAGAAAGTAGGAGCAAGCTGAATGGGACAAGGTAGACAGTTCCAGAGAGTCAGGGCAGCTCTAGAAAAGTCTTGGAGCCGTGCGTGTGATGAGGTTATGAGTAAGGAAATCATTAGTAGGCCATTGGAGGAGAGAAGAGAGCGACTAGGAGAGTATTTTTCTATCAGGTCAGAAAGGTAAGTGGGACAAGAACTGTGGAGGGATTTGAAGGCCAAGACAGAAACTTGAATTTGATCCTCAGGTGAAATGGAAGCCAGTGAAGAGAACTACAAAAAGATGCAGCAGAAGAAGAGTGGTGGGAAGGATGGATGAGTCTGGCTGCAAAATTTTTAAGAGATTGTAGAGGAGAGAGTCGGGTTAGTGGAATACCAGAAAGGAGGATATTACAGCAGTCATGTTCAAAAAACTGTATATTCATATACAAATTACGTGGTTTTTGCAAGGATTGTTTCAGACGAAATGAAGCCCTAAGCAAATATGAAGTGGGGGTCACAAATGTACAGCATTCCAGCGCTCTCTTCACTCCTATCATTATGTCGAATAAGGACCTGGGAAAAGTTTTGCCTATTCTAATGGTAAGCATAGGATAGATATCATAGCTGCAATATGAGAAAAGTGACAGAATTTAAAAAGCTTTTGGTCTCTTAGTTCTTCATGTTCATGTTTACTGATAATATTACACAATTCTCTCAGGGACATCACCCTCCCTATACCAGTTTTGGCAGAAACAATACAGAGCAAACAGTGTTATCTGTTGTGTATTGCTGATGTGTCTTTAGTTTTCATTATTGATTTTAGCTCTGTCCAGTGTAAGAAACAGTCATGCTGACATTTAATTACGTATATCAAGGTGTATATACCATTCAGCCAAATTATTCAACCCGTTTAAGGTGAAAGGGAAACATTGATTGTTTGTTACAATGGCGCCTAACAGAATAACCATATATAAAGTTGGTAAGAGAGTGTCCAAGTTCTTTAGGCTCACTCATGCATGTGGGAAGCTGTCTGTCCCTATCTCATGGAGATGCTACTGTAGTCCAAACTGCTGAAAACATAATGATGAACAGAACACTTGGTGTCTTGTAGTTTGCTATGCATAGGGCTACATAGTGGCAGATGAGTCAGAGTGTCAATGCCACCACCGACAGTGCCCACAATGACCATGTAAAGGAATCTTTTCGGAGCAACGCAGATGGCAGTGTTTGACCTACGTTGTGGTATGCTTCTTGCATCATGAGACCACCCCACAATCCTTCAGGAATTATAGCAGAAAGATTGAATTGTTGGAATATCCATAAGATATTTGTAGGCCAGAAATACATCAACTCACAGAGTTGGGAAGCATGATACTTTAAGATTTTTTTGCATGTAGCATGCATTTGAGAACATCCTGCTGCCAAAAGTTCAAACATTAGCTCATTATGAACCAACTCAGAAACTGGGGCTGCCGAGCACCTGGCAGGGTAACAACCTCCAGGAGCTACCGTTCCCATCGTTTTCCAAACAAAAGCTAAGTGTTCTTCTCTCCTATTTGGTGCTGTCATTTGTACGCGCCCTTCTCTCTTTGGCCAATCCCTGGCTATGCACAGAAAAAAACTGTGCTGTAATTGGTCAAGGAGGAGAGATGCATCACTGAATGCAAGGTGCAGCCCCAAAATAGCGGAAGCAGCACTAAACCAGCGTTACCCAACCTGTGGTTGGAAAATTCTGGTGGTCCATGGCTCTGGCTGGTGCACCCCCCAGGGGGTCAGGAGAAGGACCCCGCTTGGGGGGGGGGGGCACCGGCCAGAGCCACAGCCCATGTCTCCCGTATGCATTGCAGGCTCAGAGTGTCAGGTCTGGGCCTGCATTAGGAGAGTGGACAGGTTCTGGTATCATGACGTCACTCTGGGGGAAGTTTCTACCTTTGAGTAACATACCACTCTCTGTGCATGCACGGTCCACAGTCCATAAATTTAGTGGTCCATAATGTCCAAAAGGTTGGGGACCACTGCACTAAACTATTGATATTTTTATTATGCACATTGAAGGGGACATTGAAGATAACTTTTCATGGTAAAACTATTCTTTGTATATTTTATTCATTGCTGGAGTTATACTTTAACTTAAAATAAAATGCAAACAGACAGCTCTTATATTGAAAAAGAGATATGATCTGTCTCTTCTGCAATAAAACATTCTCACCTGCCTCTTCACAATCTTCTTTAGAATTTCAGACAGGCAATTGGAAAAAGTCAATGGGATATACAAAATTCAGTTTTCTGTATGGAAATAGCATGCATGCACTGACTTAAATAATGTGCTGCAGAACTTTATCGCCCAACTTTCAAATCTGTGCAATTTACAAATGAGTCAAATTTTTGGCATCTGAATGGCCATCTCTATTGTCAACCACATGGTCAACAGCTCCTGGACACCCATTTTTACCTTGACATTAGGATCTTTAAGTAGTGTTTATGACTGGGGTTTCCTGGAAGCTTATAAAAGCAGTATTAGTGGCAGACTGATCTGAAATGCTGCATGAGGTGTCTCAAAAACTGCACTACATTTAAATATAAAAAAGGATTTCAACCAATCCAACTGGCTTCAGTCACCAGGGCTTTGTGAGAGTTCACAATGGTGAACTGTGGTGGTCCTGAAATTAAAAAACATTTGTCTGAATTTATCCTAAGCCGCATTTGTGCAGCTCGTGATCCCTAGCGAGCCTCAGTGCCAGAGTAAATTACCTCAGCCATTTCAACCTGGCCAATCAAAATGATGGCTGGAGATCCCCAATATATATATTTGCCTTTTTTTTTGTTTTAATGCAACACTCTTAATAAAAAAGGGTGCACCACCTCCTCTTTCTGATTTGATCGCCGTGGCAATCAAGACAGAATAGGTGCGCAGAGCCTCCGGGATATCTACGTCATGCATCTCGGGAGGCTCCTGGATGTTCCTTCTGCGCATGCCTGCTCTCGGACATGTGCAGAAGGGGCATTTTACCTCCAAAGGGAAAGAGATGGCAATCTCGTGCATGCGCAGTGGGATCGGCTCCTTTTTTCCCCTTCACAACGGCTAGGTCACCTAATCTCACACCTGTGCAGTGTGAAATAAGGTGACAAAGAAAGAAGACCGAAGTAGATGAAAGTAAAGGATGAAGATGGCGGCGCCCGACGACGAAGAGGAATTCCAGGACCATGCAGGACTGGATCACAGGAAGGACCAGCGCCATCGAGAGACCTACTTTATTAAAGGTAAGATCTGTCTGATCACTCCGGGTATCTGGCAAAAAGCTGAGCTATGTATGCGCAGAATCCGCTTTAGTTGCCAGGGAAACCTGGCAATCCTGGAAGGAATAAGCCTGCGCAAGATATAACCATCCCAGCATGGCCAATCAAAATGGTTGAAGATTATGGGGAAGAAGGAAAAAAAAAAAAAGCAAGATGGCGGCATGTGGCGCTAGAACGAGGACAGGTGAGTTTGCCTGGGTTTAGTTTCACTTTAAGACCTGCTATGGTTACGTGTCGCCCTCCAACCCATTTCATAAATCAGATTATCTTGCAGGGAAAGCTTTTCTCCATCCTCCATGTTTCCTTCAGACCGGTTCTCTTTAAGAAAAAAAAAATCTGGCCAGAGGATTCTGAATGCTCAGCAATGCAAACCTAAACAAACAGCCTAAAATATAATGGTGCTTTGTGTACACCGTGCACATTGTGCTACGTGTCATTGTAGCTCAGCCTCCTCCGTCTGCTGCATTCGCTCCATTCCGATGAATGAGAGAGTGAATATTGCATCAGCAGGAGCTGCCACATAGGAAGCGGGGAATCCAGGCGGCCATTTCCCGCCCTTTGCACGGTGAGAGCTTCCAAGCAGCGGAGGAGGAGCAGAGGGGCACGTTGGATATAGGTAGGGAGTGGCCTGGGCAGAGGTAGACGTCTCCGTGCCCTGCACCGGTGGCCACGGCGGGCTGGTTACGTCACGTAGGGGGGAGCAGGCATAGCAACGCAGGCTAATGAGAGGAGATGGGCAGAATGTGTGCTGGGCACACTCATTGCATTGTAACCATATCAACAGGGAAGTGACAAGCCTGCAAAAAGCTGTCATTCTCTGGCTCCTGGAGTGTGTGCTAGTTTTGTGACTATACATATGTATTCATAAGGACAGAGTCAGAATATTTACCATTTATTGTGACATTTGTGTTCACATATTGCCACTTTGTGGTTTTCCAGCCCCAGTACTTAGGGTGGGTTATATACCTGCCCCCCTGGTTCACAAAATAGTTCTACCTGGCAGCTCCTGGTTCTGTAGTGACATACAAGCCAGCAGGAGAAACCATTGTGGGTAGCGGGGAAGCATGTATTCCATGGGTAGGAGAAGAAAATCCAGCCATTGGAAACTAGTGATTCAGATGGGTTATTCAACTTTTTTTGGTGCATCTAGATCAAAGTAAAAATCTTAACAATTAAATCTTAACGTAAATGTATAGCCCAAACTTTTATAGTTTTTTAACGAAGGGTTAAAACCTCTGGTGTATGTGTACTACTTCTTGAAATCTACTTCTATTTCCTGCCCCAGATGACAACAGAAAGTAAGAGGAAATGAGCTAAAATAAAAATTCCCTTTTTTAACTGCCTTGGGGCTCACATTGGCTAGAGAGGGGTTTGTGAGATTGAGAAACAGCACTCACTGTTCAATGTCTGTGTGTAATTAAATATAGGACTGTCATTCTGCATTTCAGCCACCAGATGCCGCTGTTCCTTAACACAGCTCAACAGGTTGCCGGTATTTGTATATTCATAGGAGGTGTGGTTGTACTGAGAAAGAGGAAACAGGAAACAGGACATCTTGGAAGGAGTGTGTGTGAAACAGGATCTGTTTGCATCCAAGCACCACCACGTCCTAGAGTCTCAGGAGCTGTGGCTGAGTGAGGCTGACCACCGTCCAAGGTAGATCCTGTCCAGAAGAAAAGGATTGTTTTCCAGAAAGTCTGAAAGGAGCTGAGGAACGGAGCGCTGTCTATCCTGCAGGACTTCATGTTTGCTGAAGAGACTTGTTGTTGTTCAGTTTAAAGACACCATTGGATCCAGAACAAGACCCGGGTTAGTAAAATCATGCACGTACTGCAATATAGTATTGGTGCCTGAAATACCATAGATTGAGATTAGACCTGCAGTAGTTAGTAAGTTAGGGTCTATGTTTGTGGCAGGCCATAAAACCAGTTCTGAAAGAGGGTGGAAGCACTGCATAGGCTGCTAAGATTGTAAGCTGCTGTGTCACACCTTGGGCTAGCCTATATCTCACACACACATGATTCTTCCTGTATTTTTTAGGGTAATAACAGGTATGGGGAGGCGGAGTTTACTCTGCTCATAGTAGGTAAATTGCTCCAGTTTTCTGGCTACCATCAGAGGGCGCTGTGCGACACAGGGGACTCACAGCGGGCTCTGGGCTGAGTGTATGTAATTTCATTTTCTTTGTCTCCATATTCAGAAATTTTGTTAATTGGTATATCATTTAGTAAAGTAAGTTCTGTTTTGCCTAAGCTTGTGTCGTTGTTGACTTCCTCGTTTGTGCCTTTGCTGTATCCTGGGAAGCTCCCCCCCGGTACACGGCTTACAATTTGGCGTAGTCGGCAGGATACAGCGACCGTTATGGACGGGAATGCAGCGGGAGACCTACCCCTGGCGCCACTGGCACCGGATCAGGACCCAGCTCAGGGTGCGCCAGTGCAAGGCCAGCCTCCCCCAACACCGCTGATACAGCCCGCCCCCAATATCATGCCCGCCTCAGTAGGATATATTCCCGTAGGAGCGCTGTTGCACCATCTGCCAAAGTTTGACGGTAAAAACATGATGTTGCAGGACTGGACTGAGAGGGTGCAAAGTGCGATTGCATTGGGAGCTCTAGAGGGCGACATCAGATGGGCAGTGATGGTGAGGCCCGACCATGAGAGGGACACCCTGGAGAAAATATTCTCTCTGTTAGAGAGAGCCCAAGGGAGGCGTGTCAAAGTGGTACAGCTGCAGAGCCATTTCTTCAACCGACCTCAGCGAGAGGGAGAGACCCTGATGCAATACTCCAATGCCCTACAGGGGATGCTCAATGAGATACAGCGGCCGGACCCAGAGGCCATGGGAGCCTTCCGGGAAGTGGACCGGTTACTAAGGGATCAGTTCATAGTGGGGCACTCCAATAATGTTCTTACAGGACAAATTGCAAAAGATGACCAGGACAATGACCGACATAACCTTCTACAGCCGCAGTGGAGAGGGAGGATGAGCACCTACCTATGGCGGCGAGAGTAGTGAATAGCACCCATGCTACAAGGGACTGGTCAGGGTCTGAAGAATCAGAGACTTTAAAGGATGTGGTCCAGGCCCTGCGGGCAGAATTGAAAAAACTTCGGCTGGAAGTGTTCCAGATGCTGCAGGCAGGATCATCCCGGCCTCCGGAAATGAACCCCATGCCTCGTGCCACTTCACCCAAGATAACTCAGGTGCGGGGGCACGTCATAAGAAGGCCTCTCTGTTGGGCTTGTCGACAGCACGGCCATATGGCCAGAAAGTGCCCGGAACAGATAGCGTCCGAGCCGACGTTAAACTCCCGACCGCCGCAGTAGCTGGGCGTCCTGCGTCATCAGGCTGACGGCTGCCAATAACAGAGAGATGGGCGTCCGAGGGATAGTCTGGATGCGGGTCCGTCTGTTTGGTCAAGATGTCGGCAAGAAGGGGGTCGTGCTGGTGGACCACTCGTCCCGGAAAGGAATAGACGTGACCCTGGGCATGAATGTGCTGAGAGACCTAGACCAGGGGTCAGCAACCTTTACTATCAAAAGAGCCATTTTGCCTCCTTCCACTAATGAAAAATAGTCTGGAGCCGCAAAACATAACACAGTTTATAAACTTTTAAAAGTTTTTATTATTTTTTTAATTTTACCTGTTACAACAAGTGTGCATGTGTAGGCCTACTTTAAAATAAATTAAACACTGAACTATGCCTCTAGAAACCTCCAGCTTCTAACGTATTATCCTGTTACATTAGAAGCTGGAGGCTTCTAACGTAACAGGGTAGATTTTTTTG
>NC_092862.1:25055876-25080876 GCF_032062135.1 Pyxicephalus adspersus
AATCCCCCTCCTCCGCAGTGTCTTGGGAGGAAGGGGATCCCCCATCAGAGATCTCCCCGCGGCAGCCGAAGGAAGCCACAACAAGGAGGCTGAAGGCCGCATGCGGCTCCAGAGCCGCAGGTTGCAGACCCCTGACCTAGACCATCAACTATATGCCAAAGAAGGGCCGAAGTATAGTACCACGCACCGGCCAACTCAGAAGGTTCTACAACAGATGGTGAGAAGCTGCAGTCTGCAAAAGAGTAACATGTCTGGTCTGCCCCTTGAAGACGTGAAGGTGCCACGGAGAACCCCGGTGAAGATCCCACCACGACAGGAACAGATCCTGATGTTGCCAGTGAGGGCTGGACGACGACTGAATGGACTGGAGGTCCTGATTGAGCCCGCTTACCAGGGGGAAGTGCAGACTCGACCACTAGTAGCCCGGGCCCTTGCCATTGTGAAGGATAGATGTGTGCCAGTACGCTGCCTTAATTTTAAAGACTGCGAGTTAACCGTTCCTGGGCATACCTTGCTGGCCAAAGTCTATGTGTTCGAAGGGGAGGTCCCTCGACGAAGGAACTTCACGCTACAGCTGGATAAGAGATCAGCCTGGACCTATGCGATAGAAGTCCATCAGAGGGAAACCTCAACCGTGGAATGGAATGGTCGAGTGATCATGGCCCGGATGGGGGTAGACTGCAGAACCCTCACCCCAGGGCAACAGAAGTTGCTGGAAGACACCCTCTGGAATTTCAAGAGGCATTCTCGAGACATGATGAGGACTTTGGGTGTGCTTCCGCCATCAAACACGAAATCCCTACCGGCGATGCTGCAGCGTTCAGGGAACGTTATCAGCAAATCCTACCTAAAATGTATCAAGAGGTGAAGGAAATGGTGGCTAGAATGTTGGAAAACCGGGTGATCCGAGAGAGTCAAAGTCCATGGGCTGCCCCAGTAGTCTTGGTGCGGAAGAAAGATGGGAGTCTCCGGTTCTGCGTGGATTATCGGAAACTGAATGCTCAGACTGTCCGGGATGCTAACCCCCTTCAACGGATTGGGGAGTCATTGTCGGCCCTGAGTCAAGCAAAGTTCTTCTCAACTCTTGACATGGCCAGTGGGTACTGGCAGGTGCCGGTGGCCAAGAAGGACAGAACGAAGACGGCTTTCATTCTACCTATGGGACTCTGAGTTCAACCGGATGCCTTTCGGCCTTTCCAATGCCCCGGGAACATTCCAGCGGTTGATGGAGCACTGTCTGGGGGATTTAAACTTTGAGTCAGTATTGATATACCTTGACGATATAGTAGTGTTTGGGGCCTCCTTTGAAGATCACCTCCAGAAGCTGCGACAGGTCCTAGGACGGCTACGAGACCATGGACTCAAGATCAAGCCCAAAAAGTGCCAACTGTTTCAACAGCAGATAGAGTATTTGGGACATATGGTCAGCCAGGAGGGGGTAAAGCCGTCCCCCAGCAAGGTGGAAGCCATCCAGAAGTGGCCTCAACCAAGTACACTACGTGAGGTGTGGGCATTCTTGGGACTGGCCGGCTACTACATGAGGTTTATACCCAAATTTGCTCATTTGGTGGGCCCGTTAAATGAGCTATTAAGGGTCACTGCGGGGGGCCAGAGGAAACGTCCTATTGACTGGGGACCCCGGCAACAAGAGGCCTTTGAAGCAGTGAAGAAGGCGCTGACCAGTGCCCTGATTCTGGCTTATGCGCGGTTCGACACCCCATTCTTGCTGTACACTGATGGATGTCTACATGGTCTGGGGGCCGTGTTATCCCAAGTCCAGGATGGACGTGAGAGAGTCATTGCCTATGGCAGCCGGTCTCTGAGAAAATCTGAGCACAATCCTGACAACTACAGCTCCTTTAAATTGGAGCTACTGGCGCTGGTGTGGGCCATGACTGAAAGGTTCGCGGAGTACTTGACAGGTGCAGAAGTGATCGTGATGACGGACAACAACCCGTTGGCACATTTGGAGAATGCCAAAATGGGTACACTTGAGCAGAGGTGGTTGGCTTGCCTATCGAAGTACCAGTACCGCATCATGTTCCGGTCAGGTAGGGAGAACGGCAACGCTGATGCACTCTCCCGAGTCCCTGTAGGATTGTTGACTCAGAGAGCCGAGCTCAGAGAGGAGTTAGAGGACACTGAAACTCCTGACCTTGGTCGATTACCCATGTTCCGGGACGCGGCACATTCAAGTGGGGTGGCGTCCGGAATGTCCCTGGTGCTGGAAAAGACGTTGGCTGATTGGGAGAGAGTACAGAATGGCTGCCCGGACTTATGGAAAGTGAAAGAATGGGTTCAGACCAAGATTTGGCCACGGCCAGAAGAGCGAGCCCGTCTGACCCCAGAGGGCCAAAAGTTGTTGAGGCAGTGGGATAAGCTGACCGTTACCCAGGGCCTCCTGTGCCGGATCATATACTTACAGTCGGAACTAAAGTACAGACAACAGATTGTCATCCCCATGTCGTTGGGACTGGAGGTTGCCAGGGAAGCCCATGAAAAGGGGGCCCATTTCGAGAGTGACAAAATGTTCAAGTGGCTCCAACGGCTGGTGTACTGCCCAAATCTGGCAGACATGGTCCATTTTAATACATTCGGACCAGGGGGCATGTTTCCAGGGTGCTCTTATGAAAGAATTGTACCAGCTGTATGGGATCGAACGCTCCCGCACCACCCCATATCACCCCAATGGAAACCAGGCATGCGAACGCTTCAACCGCACCTTGCTTCAGATGCTGCGGACTCTTGAAGATAGCCAAAAGGCTCGGTGGCCCGAGTATCTACCTGAACTGATGTGGGCCTATAACAACAGGATACACAGTACCACTGGATACTCCCCACATATGCTTATGTTTGGGAGAGCCGGACGGTAGATTGAAGACCTCCGCATGCCTGACCTGATGGAGCCACCACCGGGAAGTACCACCGCATGGGTGCAAGAGCACCGTCGCCGGCTGAGAGCGATACACAAGGTTGTGGAGGAGCGCCTGGGGCAGGTGGTACACCCCAATTCAAGACCAGTGCAGGGGGATGGGTATGCCCCATGTGATAGAGTGATGGTCAAAGCCAAACGGCCATCTGGGAAGTTGGATGGGCGGTGGGAGGCGGTCCCATACATGGTGAAAAGGAGGGTAGACCCAGCCATCCCGGTCTATGAGGTAGAGCCAATAGGGACTGGGGAACCTACACGGAACATGTTGAGGCATTATAATTTCAAAGAGCAAGTATGTGTGGAGGAGATGCCTCCTCACACCCAGAGTACAGAGGAAAGCTCTTTAGATGAGGAAGAGGACGAATGTAGGTTGCACCTATTCCTCCAGCAGTGGCAAGTTTGCCACCCAGGGAAAATGCTGAACAGTCAGCAGCTCCTTCCACGTTAGATGTGGCTGACATCCCCAGTGCTTCTGAACCTCCCACTCTGCGTAGGTCAACCAGGACCAACGCTGGTGTGCCCCCACAGCGCTATGCACAGGACGAGTTTGTATGGGGAGGGTTTGCTGAGGAGATTGAGAAACAGCACTCACTGTTCAATGTCTGTGTGTAATTAAATATAGGACTGTCATTCTGCATTTCAGCCACCAGATGCCGCTGTTTCTAAACAGCTAAACAGGTTGCCAGTATTTGTATATTCATAGGAGGTGTGGTTGTACTGAGAAAGAGGAAACAGGAAGCAGGAGAATAGACATCTTGGAAGGAATGTGTGTGAGACAGGGTCTGTTCGCATCCAAGCGCCACCGCGTTCTAGAGTTTCAGGAGCTGTGGCTGAGTGAGGCTGACCACCGTCCAAGGTAGATCCTGTCCAGAAGAAAAGGATTGTTTTCCAGGAAAGTCTGAAAGGAGCTGAGGAAGGGAGCGCTGTCTATCCTGCAGGACTTCATGTTTGCTGAAGAGACTTGTTGTTGTTGTTCAGTTTAAAGACACCATTGGATCCAGAACAAGACCCCGGTTAGTAAAATCGTGCACGCACCGCGTTATAGTATTGGTGCCTGAAATACCAGAGACTGAGATTGAACCTGCAGTAGTTAGTAAGTTAGGGTCTATGTTTGTGGCAGGCCATAAAACCAGTTTTGAAAGAGAGTGGGGGAAGCATTGCATAGGCCGGTAAGATTGTAAGCTGCTGTTTCGCACCGCGGGCTAGCCTGTATCTCACACACACATGATTGTTCCTGTTTTTTTAGGGTAATAACAGGTATGGCGAGGCAGAGTTTGCTTTGCTCGCAGTAGGTAAATTGCTCCAGTTTTCTGGCTACCATCGGAGGGGGCTGTGCGACACTCTTCATTCAGAAATTTTGTTCATTGTTATATCATTTAGTAAAGTAAGTTCTGTTTTGCCTAAGCTGGTGTGGGTGTTGCCTTCCTCGTTTGTGACCCCAAGAAGGACCCCAAGCGCACTGGCCAGAGCTGCGGACCATGTCTTCCTTACGGATCCCAGGCTCAGGGAAGTGGGCAGGTTGTCTCTGAACACAACCTGCCCACTCTCCCTTTGCAGGCTCAGACCTGTAATGGGAGAGTGGATGGGTTCTGGCATCATGATGTCATTCTGGGGGAAGTTTCTTCTCCTTTGAGTGACACACATCTTCCCGCGCATGTGTGGTCCGGTAAATTTAGTAGTCCATAGGTCTGAAAAGGTTCGCGACTACTGCCTTAGACTGTAATAAAGACATATGGAACATTAGATTGTGAGCCCCTTTGAGGGACAGCTAGTGACAGGACAATGGACTTTGTACAGCGCTGCGTAATGAGTCGGCACCATATAAATACTGTGTAATATTAATTATCAGAGTATCTTTTAGTTTATTCAAAAAATTGCTTGTTAAAATATTCTTTTATTTTATTTTTTATTTTATTCTATTCTTTTGTTAAAATATACTGGGATGTGGTCAAGATTGATTTAGTCCTGAAAGGTACATAATAACTGTCATTAGGAGACTAAAAGGAACACTTACCTCTTACAGCACTGCTTTCTTGTTGGCCTACCCAGTGAGGAACCCCTCAATCACTAATTGGGACTTTGCAGCATTTTGGCCAGTGAAGGAGTAATGCCACAGTAATGCTGTTTTGGTTATCTGGTTGCAGCCAATGACAGGACTGCTGGTGTGGCATGTTTCTTACTAGTAGAAACTAGTTGGAGATTTCATTGTCCTTCATTGTCAAAAACATTATACAACGGATCTGGGTACTTTTGCCAACATTACTGTTTTTCCTAGTTTAGTCTTTTCCAGGCCAATCAGCTAGGTACATAGGACATCCATGTGTTGTAAAACATGCTATACCATGTTTAACACATTGCCGGAATCAGGCCGCACAGCATTGGTCATGTCTGGGCCTCTTAAGGCTTCTCTTATCTTATTTGTGATTGTGAAATATTGTTATATATTTGTATGGTTGTTGTATATCTATAATGTACGTTCTGTTATAGAAGTCAGCCATGAACAACCAGCATGCAGTATAAGTATTCTGTGCACCAAAAAAAAAAGAAACATCATTTCATACCACATGCATGATATGAAAGGATTTTTTGAGACATAGGACATTGTACCCTTCACCCAAATCACTTCCAGGAATGTGCTGGGTCCATGTAAACATAATAACATATACAGTACTATACAGCCCCTTTTAGCTGGGCACACCACCCGGCATTTTTTGGTCACCACCAGGCTGTTTTTGGGTGGGTACTGAAGAGTTAGGGCATATTATAGTAGCGGCCACCTGCCTGCAATTTCTTACCACCCGGTTTAAAAAAAAAAAATGTCTGGGTTCAACTTATACAAAGTATTACGTCCAATATTGAAAACATAGAGAGGGTTAATGTGCAGCATTCATACAACAGACTTGACGTGGTACTGTGCAGCATCTATACATACAGAAAGACAACACATACTAAAGTTACACCCAAGACATGAAGTCTCCGACACTGTTTATGTTAGCCGTAGTGAAGTGAGTGGTGTAGGATCACATGCAGGGTAAGTAAAAGGGGATCTGGGGGTTATTTCGCAAAGAAATTTTGTCCTGCACAGGCATAGTGATTATGTCTCTTTAATGAATATTCTCCTAAATTGGCCAGTAGGACAAATGTAATTGCAGTCACACTGTATGAACTCCAGCCTTACCTTTAGATTGGCACAGTTGTATGGACTCCCCTCCTGCACCTAAATAGCTTACTTTAATTTCCCTGCACACTCAGCTTCTCACAGCGTGCAGTGGAAGTTGCAGCAGGTCAAAAATGAGCCCACTACATAACCAGTTTGGGACATACCCAGCATCACCTATCCTTGTTTCCCCGTATCCTATAGTCACTTTCATTCGATTGCGATCCTTTCCATCATGGAGGTTCAGTATCATATATTGGCATCATCAAGTCCTGTCTGCATGTAAATACATTCCCAATTCTCCCTCTGGAGCCAAGATATAAAGGAAAAAGGAACAATGTGCAGTTTCTCTTTGTACTTGTTTATAGCTCCTGTTTGGATCTGTGTATATTACTTTCTGCAAGTTAATTGACATTATTAGATTTGTGACATCCCGGCCTCCATACAATTTCAGCTTGTGGTCCCATGAGAGTATTCTAAAATCTTCTATGGTAACAGTCTAATTTTCGCTTGTTGACTATTATACCAAAGTGTCACCTGTGATACGGGTGTATAACTTGTCAGGACATAGACCGCAGTCTGATTGAAATTACATAGTGGATTATCCCCGGCCGTGTAATCTTCTCAGCTGTCAGGGTAAGGACGACACCTTTATAATGGAGCATTGGATTTCTGTAATATAGTTATACGGGATGCTGTGTATATGGTGGAACTTGTACGCACAAGTTATTATTATTAATAAACAGGATTTATATAGCGCCAACATAATACATTAAATAGGGGTTGCAAATGACAGACACATACAGACAGTGACACAGGAGGAGAAGTCCCTGACCTGAAGAGTTTACTATCTAGAACATTGTTCGTACCACGCCACTGATTAAAGATGAGCATATATATTGGACCTGATTTATTATAGCTCTCTAAAGCCGAAGAGGATACACTTTCATCAGTGAAACTGGGTGATCCAGGAAACCTGGAATTAATTTCTTCGGTTTATTATGCAAATGTTTTGAATCCTGGATCAGAGCCATTCCAGGTTTGCTGGATCACCCAGCTTCACTGATGAAAGTGTATCGTCTCCAGCCTTGGAAAGCTTTAATAAATCATACATATTAACTGAGCTTCCTTGTGTTTTTAATACTAAATTTAGGGCAAATGCTAAAAATTCACATTCAGAACAAACATCCTTTGTAATCCCCGGAATCAGTATTGTTACCAAGTCATGTCTGCCAGACACCATAACCAGATCTGGTGCCTCTATTTGTGCTTTCCCATTATAGCAAGATCACGATACAGCTCCAGCTTCCTTATAGCACAAAGGAGAAGTTGTTCTCTCCAGCGATTGGCATGTTCACTGCTACCACGTGCAAAATTAATTTAAAATACTATAAGTGTATCTAAACCTTAGAACAAAGATATTGCATCTCACTACTCTTTAGATATGGCTGCTACATTAGTTTTCAATCATTCGTTCCATGTTTTCCATCTGGTGAACCAGGTAAGGTAGCTATTTTCTGTCCTAGGGTGGCAACGCTCCCTCCTGTGACGGTATCACAGGAAGAACAATGTTGCCAGTCTAGGACAAAAAGTGTTTCAGTACTACAGACCCCCCCCCAATCTTCATTCATTGGTTGTAATGAGGTGGTCTGTAAGTCACAGATTGGGCAAGGCTGATAACTGATCGTGGATTATGTCTGAAGCATGTATAGGGGCCTTTTTATATAGAAGTGAATCTGACATTGAGGGACAATAAATATGGGTGCCCCCATTGAAAAAGAAAGGTCAAATATTACTGAAATATTCAAGGTGAATAAAACTAATGCAGCCCAATAAGTGTGTATAGCTCTGTACAGAGCTCCCATGTGATAGGGAACCACTCTGATTGGTGGTGATTGGGAATGAGCAGCACAGGCACAGGGCATTGTGTTGGGTGACATTGATGAACAGATTTATGAATGGGTTATACTCATTGGAATAGGTAGCATTTCAAGCACAACTTGCAAAATAATAAAATACATGTTTATTTGTTGAAGGCACTCGATCAATGTACCCAGCAAATTCCACGCTGTCTATGCTTCCATCTTCTTTCTGTTTTGTCCCACGCTGCCAACTTTTTTCTTCTAGGTTCTTCAAAAATGTTGTTCCCACTCTATGTGTCTGATTTAATAAAGCTCTCCAAGGCAGGACAGGATATACTTTCATCAGTGAACCTGGGTGATCTAGCAAACGTTTTCATTCCTGGACCAGATTTATTCAGGTTTGCTGGATCACCCAGGTTTACTGAAGTGTATCCTCTACAGCCTTGGGGAGCTTTAATAAATCAGGCCCTGTGCATGCATAAGATCGAGTGCTTGTTTTTCTATATTCGAGGTAAGCACCTGATGGGACAGTGCCCAATCATGGGTTTGCGCAGAAGGAACAGCCTCATGGGATGGATTCTTGACTTAAGTATCCCAGAAAGCTGCAGGTTTCCCCTTCAGTTTTTACCGTCATGTTAGTAAAGACAGAAGGGGCAGAGAGTTTCTAAAAAAAAAAGCAAGAAAAAAACACCCAACTTTTTTCCATTACATAAAAGTGAAAAAATATCAAACTTTTTTCTATTACATAAAAGGGAAAGGCACCCTTTTGCATAATGTTGTAAATATGATGATGGGTCTCCCTTAAATGGCCAACAAAATTAATGAGTTCTGGTGCCCCTCCAAAATGACAAAAGTAAATATTTTAACACTCTACATAAACCTAACAGTGTCTGCTGTTTTAACCCCAAACCCCATTCCATATACCATGTGTTAGTATAACATTCTATTTTGTGCATTGTATTTTTATAGTTTTTAAATTGTCAAAATGGCAGCTATTATATGATGGATACTATAACGGAATGGTTGCTGGGACGCTAAGTGATTATTTCACAGTGGTGGCTTCTCATTGTGATCGAGTGTCAAAGTACACAGGTCACCAATACAGTGTAATATGAGCAGTAATTAGGCTGTGGGTGGACATGTTTCAGGCTGGGCACAGCTGGTAGAAATATTGTACAACCCAAAAGCATTGAAGATCACCGAAGTATTCCTTAATAGGTATTGTTTAGGTAATGGATATGGATATTCCAGCAAACACCATTACGTGCAGTATCACACAGCACAAGAATGCTGCATTGACAGCTAACTCCAATATTCTTTACTAATTTATTTGAAGAATTTTGTATCCTAAGAAAGACCCTTTGAAGGAGCCACATATGACAGGTTATACAACATGACATAGATAATCTACCTGTGCTGCCCTTCCTAATGATTCAAATTCTGGTTTTTTTATCACTTTCCATGTGAAGCTGGCATACACCTTGATAAATAGCACACATTGGGCCTGATTTAGTAAAGCTCTCCAGGGCTAGAGAGGATACACTTTCCACAGTGAAGCTGGGTGATCCAGCAATCCTGGAGTGCATCCGGTACAGGATTCAAAACATTCGCTAGCAAATTACTTTGAAGAAATCCATTTCAGGTTTGCTGGATCACACAGCTTTACTGATCAAAGTGTATCTTCTGCCTATGCGTGGCCCTGCATTGGACTGTTTTATAGACGCAAGTTATGCCGGGAATTGTAGTAGCGGCATCACTCTTATAGACCAGTGGCCTCTCTGCCTATGTGTAGCCCCGCAATGGACTGTTTTATAGATGCAGGGAAATGTAGCAGCTGGAAAAGGGAGTTCCAGCCACTAATAGTTACATATTATGTTAGGTTGAAAAAAGACATAAGTCCATCAGGAAGACATTAATCCATCAATAACATTAAGCCCCGCATTGGACTGTTTTCTTGATGCAAAGTTTCAAGTTTGGCCCATGACTTTGTCCCATATTTTGGCCCACTGTTTTTGAGTTTGACACCCCTGTCCTAGGACATTGTACAGTTATTCTGCAGAGAAAGTAAGGGGGATTCTTCTTTATTAAGTATTCTCCATGGGATATCTGGACCGGGTTGCCAGAGGTAGACAATACTTCTCCATTAGTTGTGCACAACATTCTCGGTATTCACAACAGATCTGCAAGCAATGTATATGTAGAATATGGTAGTGCTGTGGAAGCTGAATACATTCTATAAACACTGGCAAATGTGTGTGTTGGAATAATACTATATTTATATATATATATATATATATATATATATATATATATATTATACCTTACCTGCTAATCACAAAGCAGGTATCGCAGTCCTCATCCATTCTTTTTTCTGGAGTCAGGCCTTGTTCAGTCGGGCCAAGATGACAGATTCACGGAGGAATTCACTTAGTCCCGGCATCATTTTTTCAAAAGAAGACAGTGAACAGGCAGGTAAGTATATGTTTTTGCAGAAAGGACATGTTTGCAATATTATGTTACAATATTTGCTTCAGTTTTTTTAAACAAATTCAGCAGTGCTCTGCAAATAATTATCTGTATCAACCTATTCACACAACTGTGTAATATGAAAGCTGTATTTCTTTGTGTGTTCTAATAATCTGGTAAGCCTCCCCCTCCCTCATAGTAATTTGTTTGTCCTGTCCTATCTTATTTTTTTTTCTTTGGAAACACTTAGTGCAGAAACCCTGAAATAAACTCTGTCTCATTTGAAGCACAGCAGGAGGTGAAATTCTCTGGTGATAGAGTAGAAGTATTGCAGTATGTTGCACTGGAACAAAAAGAAATTGTGTAGTTGATTGGAAGATGCACGGAGGTTGTATAGGTACACAGAGAAATTTGAGTGGTTGCTGGGTATTGTGCGGTGCCTGAACTAAATAAGGGCTGTAACCTCTGGTGTCTTCAGCAGCGTTTTAGAGGCTTCTGATACCAGGCTTCAGGTGTGAAAATGTCTAATGGGAAACCCATTTGGGACTTTTTGGGACAAAATCTAAGCAAGGGATCATGCAGATTGGTGTTTTTTTCTCTATCTAATGTTCTCTTGAAGAATGTGTGAAATGTACATATGTCAAATCTCTTTATTGCAGTAGTTCCTAAGCTGTACTTTACCTGCTTTGCTTTGGGTGTGGTTCTTGGGATTCATTAAGGGTCCTGCTGAAAATGTTATGCTTTGCAAGCAAAAACACACAGCAACATTAGCACATATGGATGTGGATGAAGAAAGGATTTTTTTTGCTGTGGCCAACAGCTATCGTTTTTTTTTGTTTTTTGTAAATATGACTTCACATATGTGGGTTGCAGTATGACAGATACATGGCAGTGCACGATCAGCGTTGCAGTACCATTCTTTTGAAGCCTATTCATTGGGTCTGATTTAATAAAGCTCTCCAAATCATTTGCTCTTTGATAGCAAATGTTTTGAATCCTAGACCAGATCTATTCCAGGTTTGCTGGATCACTCCGCGTCACGGATGAAAGTTTATCCTCTCTAGCCTTGGAGAGCTTTATTAAATCAGACCCATTGAGTGAGCTGCCTTAATGCAACACGTTAAACATGCAGAATGCTCATTACTACACAAATATCACTAAAATAATAAATAAGGATTTGTTAAAGTGGAACTAAAGTTTAGAAACTCAAAAAATGTAAACAGGAAGGTCTTTTTTTTAATTTTTTTTTTTGCAGAAGGTACATGCTATGTGTCTTCTGCAATAAAATGAACCCACCTGCCCGCATGCAATCTTTTGTTGAGTGTTCACTGAGCTGCGTATTCACAGGTCAGTGTATGATCCTGGCATACCTAGGTGGCAAGAATAAATGAACTCCTGCATACATGTATGGGAGTTACTTCATTATGGCCTGGCCAATCAGGACGATCAAGAACCTGGAACAAAGGCCCGGTAAAAATGTTGGGGATCTACACTATTGTGTTTTTTAGGATCTACACTATTGTGTTCTACCTTGGCATTGCTGTACATAGTAGCCATGCAGGCTGGCCCAAAATAATGGAGAATCTTCTTATTTGGATCTTGACCACTTGTATGATTTATTTTCTAATCAGTAATGAATCAGAAGTCCAAGAACAGGACTTTTAAAATTATGTGAAATATTCTTCCCTTCCCATTGTGGGTTTGGAATAGGGTACAGCAGAGGACAAATAGAAGTTCCCAAATAGATTTGCTTGATTATTTGTTCACATATCATGCCTCAGTGTATTTTCACATGTACTCTCTATCCATGTGTACCAACATGTTTAATGAATAGAAGTCCAATAAAAAAAAAAAATCTGTTGTTTACCTTATGAATTAGGATTTTTGGCTGTATGATGTCAGTACTGTTGTTGGAATTCAACTATATAAGGGTAAAACTGTATTGTTTATAGCTGTTGATTGACAATCATGAAACATTCCATAGTATAATACTTATATGTAAAATTTACTGAATTCATTCAGATATTGAAACCTGTTTTATCCCTAATTCCACATGTGTGTTACATTCTGTTTTAATATTTAGGTTTACCAATTTTCCCTTGTTTTCTGGTGTTTTATTGTAAAGCACGCAAGAGAGATATTCTGCTAAAAAATAATAATAAAAAAAGTAGGGGCTGTTAGGAGTCCATGGTGCTTTTATGGAAATGTTTGAAAGTTGTTGGTAGCCATCTTGAGCATCTATCTACCTGCTGATAATAGAAACCTTTATTAGACAAAATTGTTACATCCATATAGATTAGAGGCATCCAACTCTAGTGCTCTATAGGTCAGGTTTTTCATGAAAAACCACTTTCTGACTGTTTATAAACCACAATTCTACATTTATTGATGTCTGTTACAGAAATGCTGAACAATGCGTGCAGATCCTGGTTCTCAAGGACTAGAGTTGGACACCTCTACCTTAGACACTCTGTTATCTGTTACTGTAGACCAGCATTAATGGACAGCAGGGTATAGGTATCAGATGCCATTGTTTTTGTTAGGAGAAATCCCAGTTCTTAATTGTTTGGTTAGGCACTTGCCCGTCCAGAATTGGTTGAAAAAAGAACCGTAAAACAAGATTGCAATGCAGGTCACCATCTTTCCTCATAGCAGGTTATATCGGGTTGATGTTCCGAACTTAAAAAATATGAAATTTTTGGAAAAGGGACAGGTTATTGTCAATTGATTCAACCGCTTGCCATTTCCTGGCTGTTGTCATTTAGAAACAGTAAAAATTAAGTATCAATGGCTTTTCCATTTATAGTATCTGATTGGAAATCTTCCATTTTCATTAGGTAAAATGTCAGGATGATGGAGTGCAATTCTACCAGCAAAAAATAGAAATTTTCCTTTGGG
The DNA here is from genome assembly GCF_032062135.1 of Pyxicephalus adspersus. Taxonomy (NCBI): domain Eukaryota; kingdom Metazoa; phylum Chordata; class Amphibia; order Anura; family Pyxicephalidae; genus Pyxicephalus; species Pyxicephalus adspersus. The sequence continues at coordinate 25,069,192 of NC_092862.1, forward strand.
CAGTATGGATTTTTGTTTGCACACCCAGGTTGATTTTATGGGTATGTACTCCTAGCTACAGCAAAAAGACAGAAAGCAACTAGTATAGTGTACCAAACCTATTGGCATAAGCAGAGTGTTGTTACGGGCTAAGTTTAGTTGGTACACAGACAAGGGCTGACATCTTCTCCTCTCTTTTTCTGTGTTCTTCCTACATCACCCGTGACGCAGATTGCGGAAAAAAATGGACTGGGAAACAACTTTTTTTCTATTGAAAGGGCTCCTTCTGCGCATGCCTGAGCATCTTGCCAAGAGCCTCCCGGGATACCTACGTCACTGTGCTCCCATTAATTCTTGGTGCTGCACCCTTTTTTTTTTGCACACAATTTTACTTTAAATAAAAGGGTTGTCTACCTTTTTATGTAAAGTAAGAATTCTGAGTTTATGTACGCTTTAAATTTAAGGCTGGTATTTTTACATTAAAACCACTGCCAGGCTATCCAGAGATTGGTTTGTAGCATTTCAGAACATCTTATGGGTTCTGTGCACGTTGTTGGGCCAGCCTGTGCATTTGAATGAGCTGCCTAACACTCCCCAGAGGTCCAAAAATTTACCTTTTTTTTTACTTTACTATTACTTTGCTATTTTTGGGATTGCACTGCACACATTGTGTGTTAATGTGAGGCAATACACCTGTGAAGTAGTATTACTTATGTTGTGGTGACTTTAACCACCCAACCGATAACCCCGACCTTGGTTCAGGCTAAAAAAAGTTACAACTATCGATAAGCCCGAACTTTTCTCCCTACCTAATTTCCCCTCACTTACCTGGTCCCCGCTGCGATGATCCAGCAACAATGGAAAAAAAAAATACTCACCTTCTCCCCGCAGCTCCTCCGGACACGTCTTCCGTCTTCTTGCTTCAGCCGGCGAGTGCAGTGACGATCACCGGGATTTCCCGGTGACGTTGCTGCATGCGTCGATGCGGGAGGGAGGCGGGGCGGGAAATTCAAAATTTTGTATTGAGTTCCTTTGCATTGAAATATATATATATATAATTGTATTTTATATATATTATATAGGCTACTGTACATTACATTATACACTATTTTTTTTTTTTAAACTTTTTTTTAAAGATTTTTTTTTAAAGGTTTTTTTTTATGTTTTATAAAAAAAAAATTATTATTAAATTTATAAAATTTTGGACATATTTCGGTGAGTTATGCGGTAATTCTGTGAATTATAAGTAATTATTGAGTAATTTGGTGAATTATAGTCTACAATCTAAAATAAATTTCCATGCAAAAAATGTAACACTTTTTGCATGGAAGTACAGACGTTTGGAAAGAATTAGAATACCCGGCGTTCACGTACGCGTCCCTCGGTGATTCCTGATGATGTGCGTGCATGCGCCCGTCGATGGGGGTCATAGCGGGAAATTCAAATATTTTGTATTGGATTCAATACAAAGTTCTGTATCCAGTCCAATACAAAATAATACAAAATATATTTATGTGGTTTTGTCTATAGGTATGTGATGTTGGACACTAGGGAGATGTTTTAGAAAAATATATTACTATACAGTATACCGAATTATCGCATTTTCAGTATTTTTCATTTATTTATGTATTCTTGTTTAAGCTGATTTTTGTGTATTTTAATTTTATTAAAAGTATTTTTTTTTTTACATGATTGTGTGTTTCAAATTTTTTTTATATTCATAATATCTACTAGAACCCTGTTTGGACATATTTCTGTAAGTTACAGGTCTACAATTTAAAAAAAAAAATTCATGAAAAACTGTAACGCTTTTGGTACAGAAATCTAGACCTCAGTGTAACGCCCAGGTGGTTAAATAACTGGGTCGTTTGTTTTTATTTCTTTTGTATTTACTACATTAGAGTGCTTTGGCAGCCTTTTCATTTACTATTGGCTGCATTATTATGCAACCAACTTTAACACATAACACAGTGTTAACGCACCACATTTGTGTGATACAGTAATGCACTATGCATGAATGTGTGAAGAGGCCCTTAAAAATGTATGACAAATCAAAAAAAACTGCAATATCAGATTCTCCTGGAGACAACTATTCCTCACATAAAATTTTACTTCACTTTTTACTAACTGCACAGGTGATATGTTTAGTTTTTGTGAGACAGCATACCTGTAAAGTGCAGCAAATGCTTTTGTAAATCATAAAAGACAATGAGCTGAAGGAAAAGGTCATTGGTCGTTTGAAAGACCTTAAATGTGAGAAGCAAATTCTCTTTATGTGGTTTCTGCACAGTTTCTCCAGGCTATATAGCATTTTGCTTATTTACATGCACAGTACAGCACAGATGTTTCTCTGTTTTAATGATGGGTTGTTGTCAGTTATTCTTTTGGAGTTTTAGCTCACAACTTTTACATGACTGCAGAATAGTAAATGACAACGTCTACTGTGACCCTGGTGCTCGCTTACTAAAAATGTCTGACATTCATTACCTAATTTAAATCAAAAATAAAATAAAATGCTGAGACTTCTGTTATGGGGTGCTTTGTTAGCATGATGGGGGGTGACTATGGAATTGGTCACCCCCAATAAATGACATTATTCATTTTTGAATTAGGTTATTTAAAAGAAAAAGTTAACCAAATGTAGTTTACAGCCTTAGTTCATGATAGCTGTAAAAAGTTGCCAAGAAAAGTTAACCTTTCATCCGAGTTAAGTTTCAGCATGTGAGGACACTCTATTTCCTAACCTCCGTGCTCATAACAGACATGGGGTCAGGATTACATTAGCATTTAGAAAAAAAAACTAAAAAGAAAAAAATTGTTATCTAACTGCCCTCTTCTATCACATCTGACAGTGCCAATTAGTCCTGTTCTCAGGAAAGTCAGAAGCTTTAAAGGGAAACTTAATACTCTTTACTCTCCTGTTCCTGTTTCCTTGCAGGACACCACTATCTATTCATGTAGACCAGGGGTGTCAAAACTCTGACCCACAGGCCAAATCTGGCCTGGCTTGTACGCTTTTTTTTTTTTTTCTCCCCCAAAATAATTCTTAATATGAATTGCAGCTGGCCCGCTGCAGTCTGTAGTAACGGTGGGCCAGCTGCAATTCATATTAAGCTGCTGTTCAATAGATGCGAGTACAATGCTGTTACTACAATTCCCGGATTCACTCGCGTCTCTAGACCAGCGGCCTCTCAGCCTATACATGGCCCTGCATTTTTAGATGCAAGTGATGCCGGGAATTGTAGTAGCGGCATCACTCCTGTCTATTGAACAGCAGCCTATGCTCATAGAGCTGTTGCTATATTAATTGTTAAAATTACTGTGCCAGAGAATGCAATGTGAAACCAAATGAATGCAGCAATACATTTGGTTTCACATTGCATTCTCTGGCAAAGTAATACAATTAATCTCAATAGGAAAAAATAGGAACACATGAGAAGAGCATGCAGTAATATGTTGTTTTTCATAGAAGAAAATTGTTATTGTTAGCCTGTGCAAAAAATTACCATTGGAAATTTAACTCAGAAGGCTACAAAAATAGAAAGAGGTTTAAGATTTTTTCTTAAATAAAATAATAAAAAAAAATTCTTAGGCCTCTTTCTCTATTATAGGCTTGTTTCAGATTGAATGTTAAGCAAAACCTTTTTTGTTTTCATATGAAAGTGTTTTTTATTTAATAATAATAATAATAATAATAATAATAATAAATAATAGCGAGAAGGAAAAACTTCCTCAATTTTTTTCAATAAATTTCAAGTTTGGTTCGTGACTTGGTCTAAGTTTTTAATTTCGTCCCTCTGTGTATTTGAGTTTAACACCCCTGATGTAGACGATCTTTGATCAGTCAGACTAGGATGATGTAACGCAGAAATAATTCCTGGCTCTCACAGGTGTAGCCTGGATTACCAGATTACCCGACCACCACAGATCACACTGCACATGTGCAGCTGCACTTTTTGCCAGATACCCGGAATGATCAGGTAGGTGTGAGGGATTATTGTAGAAGGGACATCGCCTGTTCCTTCCTGCAATATTGACCTGCCTGATTGTGGATTCCTAAAAGTTAAGCTTTAGTTCCACTTTAAGACTGGTATAGTTTGTTGTTAGTGTTACCATACATTCCAATTGGGCAGCCTATGATTTGAATGGGCTGCCTAAAGAACCAAAATGCAGTCATAAATCCTGCAAAGTAGAGCACACGAGGGTTGTGCTACAGTGAGCTGGGAAGGTGCATTTGCGGTACCATAACATATGGAAAATTACCAAATAGTTAAGCAACGATAAGCAAGCCAGCCCAGAACCTAGACCCTCACAAAAACAAGGTATTGATGGCAACTTGTGTATTTTTATCCTGACAGATTTACTTTGTCTGACATCACTGTTCTTTTTTTTTTTTAATAGTGGTTTATGGATCCTTCCTTTATATAACCTGCTCTGAGAAAAGCAACACAATTTAGGTAAGTGCTTTAATTCTCTTTAATGTGTCTCAAATGTGCTGTAAACTGGCTTAGGGAACTAAGAGCTCTGATAAACAACATGTTGAAACTTTTTTCAGATAAACAGTAGAACTTCAGAATGTCTTGTATACTGGTTTTGTGGCCCCAGAAAGCTTGTGAAAGCTAACTTTTATTATAGATAATAAAGTGTGATGTATTCCTTATTTCCAGTATCTTGTACACCTATATTGTCTACTGTAATAACAAATGCTTGGATACTGCTTACATATATACTGTTACATTTATCATGTTGGTGCATTTAAAGTATGTTTGAAGCAACCTTTCTCAACTATATATTAAAAATATATATAATTATTCTCTGGGTTATCCCCAGAGAATAATTTTAGGTCTCAGGGAACTTAAAGGATTAGTTGGAAAATTGCCTCTTACAGTGATCGTCAAAATGTCCAAGTAGCAATGACCCCAAAACTATGCATCAAATACCTAACAACCTTTGGGGGAACCCTAGGGTTTCATGAATCCCTGGATTGAGAATGGCTGCTTTAAAGCCAAAGTGAAAGACATTTGTTTTTCAAAAGCACTATGTATTATTATAATAATAATAATAAACAGTATTTATATAGTGCCAACATATTATGCAGTTCTGTACATTAAATATGGGTTGCAAATGATGGACAAATACAGACAGTGACACGGGAGGAGAGCACTCCCAGGCAAGTTTTAAAAAATGGGTTTTGAGTGATCTTCTAAATGAGCAGCAAGCTGAGTAGGATGAAAAAGACCATTCCAGAGAGTTGGGGAAACTCTAGAAAAGTGTTGGAGCTGTGCGTGTGATGAGGTTATGAGTGATGAAGTCAGTAGTAGCATGACAATGCAGGAGCTCAACTGGAGTTGCCGCCCAATAAGCCCTGGAAGATGACTGGTGGCAGGGTCATTATGTATTATTTTCTATGAAAGATTCAGATTTAAATGTATTGAACAAAACCCAAAAAATTGAAGGGTTTAAGGTTAGTATAAAATGTATCCAACATTGAATATGCCCACACAGAATTTTTTGTCAACCCCTAGAGTCAAGAGGCAAAAAAAGGTTATCTCTGAACTGATATGATTTAAGTGATTAAAAAGAGGGTTTTTTTTTTGGCCGTGAACAAACATAAGTTTATTAAAACAATGTTAATAAAGTGTTATACAATATTCAACTAACACAAGATTGTGTACAGTTACATTACTATATTGAAATGTTACAGCAACAGCCAGTTAACGGAGCAGAACAGATTGTATAGCACAAACACACAATATACATCTTAAGTCACTATATTTACATCAAAAAGGACAATATGTTACATAAAAGTATATTTGTTGCATTTAGAATTACTCAATATGTATTTGTTTATAAAAGAATGAAATATACCTGCACGTCCCACAATTCTCTTGAGAGTTAATGTGACTTGCGCTGGTATAAACCTTAAAGACTGGCAGTTACATTGTGGTTTAGCTTCTTTTTTTGACTTTTTTGAGCTTGGAGTATAGACAGATCTGCCATGACATATACACAATAAATATTTATACACAATGATAATTATAAGAATGATACATACACACATTTATTCAGTGCTCAACCCAGACATTTTTTTTAACAGAGTGGGAAGAAATTTCAGGCGGGTGGCAGCCCTTATATTGTGACCCAACTCACCAGTAACTACCCAAAAGCAGTCGATTGGTTACTGAAAAGTGCTGGGTTGTGCGCCTGGCTAAAAGGGGCTGGGGGGATCACTGTTTATGGTATAAGTAGATAATGTTACACGCCTATACTGAAATCTTCAGTTGACACTAACAATGTCTAATGCAGATTTCATGTCTTTCTGTAGTTCTTGGTCTGGTGTGAGTTATTTGACTTTTAGATATTGAGTGTTCACGCTTCCCTTTTGACAACACCCTTACCCTTGTATTTTATTCAGTGGAGAAAAAAGCCATCTTTTTCCTCATCAATTTAGGATTTATTGTCATTGTTCATTGCACAGTCTTTCTGAGTAAGCAGGGTGACAGAGCTGCTTAGTGCCATTGCCATACTGTATCAAGATCCCAAGTTTAACGTCCAGCTAAAATATTACATTGTGCCTGATTTATTACATTTATTAACCTCCTGGATGGTTCTGTCCAGTTTCATATGTCTAAAAGTGGTAAATTGTTTTTCATGGAAATTTATTTTACAGTACAGTATAATAGTATGAGTAAAATATAGTTTGAAACACAAAATCATGTCAAAATAATAAATTAAATAAAATCTCATTTTCTTTTAAATTTTTTAAATTTTTAATTTTGACATGATTTTGTGTTTCAAACTTTATTTTACTCATACTATTATATTGTACTGTAAAATAAATTTCCATGAAAAACAATGTACCGCTTTTAGACATATAAATCTACTGTTTTGCATTCAATACAGTTATTTTGTATTGAATGCAATACAAATAGATTTGAATTTCCCACCCGGCTCTGAATGGAATGTCTGCACGCACCGACATCACCGGGAACCCCCAGGTGATTTATCGAGTGCAGAGGAAGCCGGCCGGATAAAGAGAGATCGTGGAGAAAGATGCCGGCGGATCGGCTATTACTGTATTTACTATCTTTTCCCATAGGATTACCTATCCCGAGTGTGACTCGGGGTTACAGCTTTCAGCATCTTTTTTTTTTTTTTTCCAACCCCGAGTCACACTCGGGGCTACCGCTAGGGAGGTTAAGGCTGGAGGATACACTTTCATCAGTGAAGCTGGGTGATCCAGCAAACCTGGAATGGATTTCCTAAGTAATTTGCTATTTGTTAGCAAATGTTTTCAATCCTTCACCAGATCCATTTCAGGGTTTCTGATTCACCCAGCTTCACTGATGAAAGTGTTTCCTCTCCAGCCTCGGAGAGCTTTCATAAATCAATCCAAGTTTGTTTGTATACATTTATCCTCCCCAGTGTGTGTGAAATGTTGGACAGGATAATTACTAGAAGCTCTCTTAGTGACAAAGGTTTGCCTGAATGGTTTGTATAAAACTTCATCATTTGATAGGCCTAAATATTAGATAAAAGCCAATGTTGAGGACCATAGAACAATGCAGGCAAGATGTAATGCATTTTTTATTATTTCTGCATAGCTAGTTAGAAGCTCAGGAGTAAGTCATTATCTAGTGGGATGCCATGGGCTCATAATCTACACTATACTTTTCTTTTGATGTCTTGAGTTGAGTGGCTATACACAACTCACAGCTCTGCAGAGAAGCTCAGCTATTTCAAGCAAAAGAATCAAATGGACGATCTTGCTAAAGTATCATCCACTGCACACTTGCCCAAACTGATTGGTTTACAATAGCCTTCATTTTGCGCCAACGAGCACTGATAACTTGTAAGTATGGATTTTGAAATGCTTGTATTGCTTCAGTTAACCTTTTATACAAGTGTTGTCCAGCCGACGGCTTATACAAGAGTCCATCCAGCCAAGATGAAAGCTTATTGATTTTTCTTTCTCTATCCCTTTAATTGTATAGATGTGTTCCTTATTTTCCTGCTGCAGTAAATGTTAGATTATTTTCCCACATTTAGTCTCTTACCTTTCTGTAAAGATAAAATGTGGAAGAAGAGTAAATTGTTGTCTGTCTGAGAGAATTGTAAAGCCAGCAGTGCGTAAAATGTGTCAGTTAAAATTTTTTTTCTTTGTTGCTTTAGGAACCAATCCTACCGCACTTCACTGTAAATCAGCAACAGAATACTTATTTAAATATCCAGTGCATTCACTTGCATCTGCCCTGTCACAAACAGTGGGTTAATAAAACTTAATTACAGTGGTCCCGGATAAGTCCGCTTTGGAATAAGTCCTACTTGGTATAAGTCCTGTTTGGACATGAAAAATTTTGTTTGGTATACAACCTTTGCTTGGTATACAACCTTTGTGCTAGAACTTGTATGGGTCAAAATGAGTCATAACTCCGCGCGCTACCCTTATTTACCTCTCTCGAGACAAAGCCACGACTGCCCGCACTATAACTCTCTGTGAATTACATAATACCTCCTCCTCCTCCCTTCTCAGCACCATCCTAGTAGACTCTTCTCAGCAAGGTAAAGTGAGGTTACATTTTCATTTATTTCATCTAATTGCTTTTGTATTTATGTATTTTAGTATTAAGCAGTGTTTAAATTATTTCATACAGCCCCATCAATGTATAATATGCCAATAACAAGTCCAAGGTTCTGGAACGGATTAAAGACTTATACCAAGGTACCACTGTATATAGAGACCATCTTGGTAGATGCTTGGCTTTGCCTCGTCCTTTCAGAGTCTCCTGCAAGAAAAACAGTGGGTAGCACAGCAGTGCCTTAGATTACACAATGCAGATCTTCAGCTACAGGAACATAGGTACAGGAGTGCCTAGGCACCCTTATATACCAGGAATTGTATGGTACTACACATGGTACTATGGCAGACATGGTACTATGGCACAATTTACATTTACCATATACCATAGGGAATCTTCATATTTCAGGTCTTTTCAAGTGCCTACCTTTGACAAATAAAACCCCTTGCATCTACTTAGTCAAAAATGTTAAAAATACCCCTAAAGTTAAGCCCCCATAGTGGGACCCCTCTCAGAGGAGCGCAGGGAAAACTTGGGACCCAGCATATATTGTGATCAAAAATGTAGGTACATTTTAGGTTAGAATAGCAAAATCTTAGGGCAATGCACAGGGTTACTTACAGCAAAAATGTAAGATTTTACTTTATTAGTAAAAGACTCGTTAAAGTGGAGCTATAGTCCGAACTTAAAAAATATGGGATGAGGCAGGGGTTTATTGCAGAAAGGGACAGGCGATAATCCTTGTTACCTGTAAAACTGTGCCGGGGAAAAAAAAAAAAGTGAGCCGCGCATATGCAGCTCAGTGGTGGTTGCCAGGGGATCCTTGAACCAGTCGGAGTAACCTTATCCCTGCATGACCAATTAAGAAGGCCGAAGATTTTCTCTAGGAAGAAGAAAAGGAGGAGGATGGCGGCACCCTGGGATGGAACAGGGATAGATGAGTCGCACATGTTTAGTTCCACCTTAAAGATTTTAATTGACTTCTATGGCCTACATCACATTTCACACTGTTGTTTGTATTAAAAAAAACTTATTCTTCCCTAACTAAGCCTATCTATTTGTCCTTCACTTATGTTTACACACTCCCCCTCCCAGACACTGCAGCTTACAGTGAGTGGTTTGAGAAAGAGCAGAAGTGCTGCCAATCTAGATTGCACTGGGCAGGAATTGGCGTGGCCGGGTGCTAAATGAAACATTATAGACTACAATTTGACAATACTGATAGCCACCCACAATATCTTCTCATCCCAATGTACCCTAAGCAAGCACACCCTACCTGCGAGTGGCAGCTCTGCTGTAAAATGAAAGAAAGTACAGCATGGTTGTCACACTAATACAGGAAATTGCATTAGGTGGGCTTTACTTGCAGGATCAACAACACTAATTCTCTGCTGAAGAGAGGTGTACACTCCAATGTCCTGGTAATGATCACACACAGGGGTCAGCACTAAGAGGAAACCCTTAGAACACAAGAGAGAATTAGCACATTCTAGGCGAATACTGTGCTTTGTGGGTGTACTAACCGGTGCCTCAGTGCTGCAAGGCAGAATGGCTTCCCATGTCTTAAACTCTTCAGAACGATAGTAAATGTTTTCTGTTACACAAAGTTGTGTTATTGTAGTAAGCTCACGGAGTTCTTCAGTCATGGCTGTTTCCCAAACAGATCATTACAGTATACATAAACTGTATGATGTGTGTTATTTCATAAAACACAGGACAGGCCTGGTTTCAATATGAAATTGGATCTCTTTTGTTCTGTGACTTTGAAACAGTGCAGATCCATATGACCTAATGGAAGCACACCGTATGTGTTTAAGATGCATTACACAATTTAGTTATCATTAGAAAAATAAGTCTTCCATGTATGTGGCATAAACATCAAGGTTATCAACTTTTAAACTGCAGATGAATCTGGAATTAGATTCCACGGGCATTGTTATTTTATGGATGTTTACATGTACCCATGGAAATCCTGATGTGGAGTCAGGTGTGATACCTAAACATAGCCATATATGCAGAACTGTGCCAGGGGTTTAACAATCCAAAGCACATTAATTTTGCCACAGAGACCATACATTGTGTACATCTTCTATAGACTCCAGCCTTCTGCTTTACCATAGATGGAGAGTATAGACTGTGTACTGCATTCAGAAGGTTTAGGAAGAGAAGAGTATCTGGTTGATTGAAAAACACACTCCATTATATATTATTAGCTGTCATAAATACAATCAACTCATTTTACTTTGCTCTAACAACTAGTCAAGTACAATTGTTTTTTGTATGTCCTATTACTTTTTTTTTAATGTCAGTATTTTTTTTCTTCATTTTTTTTTAATAATGATGGCGAAAACAAAAATACAAAAGTATTGCTTATGTTTTTTTCCCCAAACTGAACAAAGTTTAAAAAGAATTCTAGGAAAGACTAAAGCCTATTTCCAGTTCTGTACTGTGAAACCTCTGTTTATTATTCATTATTGTGTGTATGATACACCCCAGTTCAGCTTTGCATAGGCCATTTCACAGTGGAATCCTGGGGTTCATCCAGAAGTTTCTTGAACAAGGACCAATTCGTCCCTCTCAGGTCAGTTTAACTGCCACCAATGATCTTTTTGGCTATCTGTAAGGCTGACATTATTTCCATTGGTCAGCAATCAGGATGACACCCCTTTGCCTTTTAAAACAATGAAGTTGTATGCATGTTTGATTAAACAGCTGGGCCTCACCTATATTTTTCACACCAGTCACACCTATATTTTTCAATCCATGCATTTAACATATCTCAACCCACTAGAGCAGGGTTTCTCAGCTAGGGATCCATGCAACCCTAGAGTTTCTCCAGAGGTTGCTGAGGGTTCCTTGTGCATTGAGTAATTTGTGCCTCTCATGTCAGTTCAAGAGACACCAACAATCATCTTAGCTATGTGTAAGGGTGACATTCTCCCCACTGGCAAGAAAGCATCCCTACAATGACCACCACACTAAAGTACTGTGAGCTGTAGATAGAGTAATTTATAGCGAAGGTTCCCTGAACACCTAAACATTATTTCAATGGTTTCTCTCAGTTACACATGTTGAGAAAGGCTGGCATAGACATTTGATAAAAGCTGAAAATAACTGCAAAATCAAA
>NC_092862.1:25085876-25096738 GCF_032062135.1 Pyxicephalus adspersus
GTCATTGGAGGAGAGGAAAAAGCGGCTAGGGGAGTATTTTTTTTTACCAGGTCAGAAATGTAAGTGGAACAAGAAATGGCCTTTATTTTCTACAGGCTTCCTTATCCATCACAAGAGGTTGTCCAAAATCTAAGTGTAAATGTGTAAACTTGAGTACAGGCATAGAAGAATGCAATACTTAAAGCATACCTAACCCCTGCATTGTCCCTGTCCCTAACCCCTGCATTGTCCCTGTCGCCTGTCCCTGTTCCCTTGCAGGGCGCCGCCATCTTTTTCTCTTTTCTATTCCTCTCTGCGATTTTTGGCCATTTTAATTGGCTGAGCCTGCGTGGAAGATTCAATTACTGCGGGGACGTGAAAAGGAATTTTTTGGCATTTTTGCCTTTCCCTTTCTGCAATAATGACCTGCATGAATTTTCCACTTTAATTTCGACTACTTACAGAGTGCACACCATACTGCATACTGTATGTGCATGGACATGTAAAACACATGTAATGCCTTGCATGTACATGGCTGTGCCTTCTTGGAGCAAATGATGGAATGATATATTACACAGTCAGGAAAAAAAGCTCCCCGGCTTCATGCATGTACCCTACAGAAAGACAGGACAGGTAGAGCACAGTAAAATACCAATAACACCACTCCATTATTTCCATTAATTGGGATTTGCTACTCCTGAACACTTTCCTTGATCCACAAACTGCACTATTTGTCTAAATTCTATTCCAAACTTCTTCTGTTCCTGAGCCGGGATCTTTTCCCACTATTGACTATATTGTCCAATATACATTTCTGGAATTAGTGTGGAATAGCCCCATAGAAATTAGGATTTATTTAAACAGAGGCCTCAGCAAGTGGGAAAGGAGAGGGTGGGCTAATTTAAGATAGGGAATAGGATTAAAGGGTAGGTGCACATAGCCTTTAATTTCCAGTACAGAGCATTTTATTACCTGCTCACAACCTGAGCTTTAAAGTTGATAGAAAACCACCCCATTCAAGGGAACTTATTTTTTTAATAAAAAGGATACTGCTTTTTAGAATGACCTTTTGCTGTTTGCCATTTAGACTTCCAGTAATAGTCATCTACACATGGTGTAAACAGCCCTAACAAGTGAAGGTTCACCTTTCCCAGTTGTTAACCTGACCTTTTAGAAAGTGCAAACTTCTATGGCTTGCTAGAATATCCAGTTAGGAAATATTTCTTTTGTCAGTCTTTTTTTTTATGTGGTCTCCTATATTTTGAGGATATACCACAAATATAAAATTTCTAAACATAAATACTCCATGCGACAACTGAACATAATAGCTTTATGGAGCATTCCTATTGTGAATCTAATTTGAAATTTGTGAACCATGATCATGTGCCAAAATTAAATGGAGGGGATGATAGGATCCTAACCCTCAACTGAAGATGAATTTGGTAATTTATACACCTTGTATCCCAAAGGGTTACACACCTCCTTTATGTAGCACTTCATGGCAGATAACATATCTTTACAACATTGACCATTTGTACAATCTCCAGTAAGGTTCTTAATGTGTGGTTCTCTTTATTTTGTTCAGATGTTACAATGAATCATGCTTAGCATTCTTGTAGATCACTCTGACTCTACCTAGTGAACATGAATAGTAGTCATAATCTCTCTAAACTTTGACTTGGGTACTTTTTCAGTCATGGTCTCTTATCATCTGTGACCTATGTGGGTATTTTTCAGTAGTCATCTTGATCTTCCTCATCTTTGTCCTTTTTGGGTACTTTTCAGTAGTCCCAAACTTTCCTCACTTTAACTTGGGTACAGTAGCTCATTCCACAGATGAGTTGCAGAACAATTGTCAAAGACAGAGTTGGGCTGACAAAAATCCCATACCTAAATGGGAACCAAAACCATTGATTCTTACCTGTCCCAGTTCCTTTCAGGTGCTGCCATCTTTTTCCTTCTTTTCCTTGCATTCTGATCTTTGGCTATCTTATTTGACTGGGCCAGGATGGAAGGATGGGATTGCCAGATATCTGAGGCAACAAATTCTGAGCTGCACATGTGCAGCTATGCAAAATTTGACAGCTAGGTGACCAGTCAGGTAAGAATAGTTATTACAGAAGGGCCTTGAAGAATTAGAAGAAACCCCCCAAGCACAGTAAAACACTCAGATTTGGAATGAACACTTAGACAAGCTGGAGCTTTGTTTAATTAAAACATAATAAAAATACCACACGTATTCATCTCTTTATAGTTTTGTGAGCTCAATATTATTAGATATTTTTTCTTGCAAATGATGACTCCCTCTGTGGTTCTGCATGCAGGCTTACCTATTTCAATTATAACCATATTCCTCTTAAGTGTCCTCCTCTTGTATTGCAGAGAGGTGTTAGCCTAGGTCTGTTTTCTAATACTGATTACTGAGTGCACTATGTTTAGACTTGAACAACCACTATACCTGGAAAGTGGAGGTGAAGTTACAAAAAGAAGGTTGGTAAATAGGAAAAACGTTATTCCTTGCAGTGCAACACTGAGTTCCAGAACCCATGGTGGCCATGGACATTTAAAGTAGTTATTTTGTCACCACATAAAAGATGATAATAAAAAGAATATTGGGTTTTGTAAATGATTTAATTTATCTCAGCAATTCACATTGTTATGAAATTATTTGATTAAAAACAGAACAATAATCTGATGGGAACAGTTACTGCATCAATAAAGCAATCAGTAGTCCTTTAAAAGTTTTGCATATATGCTTGCAAATATGATCAGCTAGATAATTGTATGAATGTGTGACATTATTTTAAAAGCCATTTCCTTGTTTAACTATACATGTGTATGTGACAGATGTATTTAATAATGATACATGTAGGTTGCCATTTGCGCCATGGTGCATAGCATAGTGATTGTGCTCAGACCCGCAATACTTACTGAACACTTATCCTACATTTTATTTTGTCTCAACCGTCACTGAAGCATCAGGAAGGATGCTCATTGCATTGTCTGTCATTTCCAAGGTGCATTAAATTTGCTAATGAAAATGTGGCACAAAAATTAATAAATAATTGTGAAAGTCGCAGAAACATTATTTCAGGAAAACTTTTCAAGAACACACTGCACTTCTGTATGTAATTTGATTTTTTTTCACCTTTCATACAACACTTGTTTATCAGAAAGCCAAGACTGATTTGCATCTCCTAGATTGTAGCTGTTCCACTTCTGAATTCCTTTACCGTCGCTTATAATTCTGCAGCATTCATTTCCTAGTCAAGTTGTTCATTTGACAAGAACTCAAAGGAGGTAAAAATAATAAAAGATGTGTTTTTAATTCCTCTCATCACATATGTTCTCAGCAGGACTGGTAAGCCTGTAACAAATGCATTTAAATATACTGGAGCCACGGCCGCTCAGCCTTTACTGAAGAGTATTAAATCAGACATGTGGGGCATGTTGTACTGTCCTACAATTTCTTTTACAGAAATATACGCTGAGCATTTTGGAAGGTTACATTAAGCTTTAGTGAAGACATGATGTATTATATAACTATAAGTTTGGTTTTGGTCTGTTTTTTTTTTTTAGTGAGGTTTTGAAAAAGGTATTTTAGTATCCATTAGCTAGGCTTTGGCTTGCTGAAATATTTATTTTTATTTTTGCTGTTTTTAATATTATCGTTAAATGGTATAATATAAAGTGCTAACATATTACGCAGGACTGTACGTTAAGTAAGGGATTGCAAATGAGAGAAAAATAAATGCAATGGTACAGGAGAGAGGATCCTGTCCAGAAGAGCTTACGATCTAAGAGATGGGAATGTTTTTAGAACAGTTTTTGAGTGTATTTAATGAAGAGCAGGCTGACTATTTTGATAGTTAATATTAAAAATATATACCTTTTTTAAAACATATTTTTAATAGATTACATTTTAAAACGTCATTCTTTATTGTATTGGTATTTTTATTTGTCAATAATAATAATAAATATATATAATATATATAAAAACAATTCAGTAGCACTGCTGCTGTGCACATTGTATTGCTTGATATAAAACTATGTGAACTGATTTGTACCACTCATTTACAGTAATGTTCAAGCTGTTTATTGTGAAGATGTATTTATTGTGAACACAACTAAAATATTTTATGAAGAAAGGAAAATGTTCATAGTATGTTAGTTATTATTCTGTCTTTTCAGATTTTATAAAATGAGAATTCATTTATAAAAAGGATTACATACAAAATGTATCTACTTTTTTTTTCAACCTGAATAGATAATATATTCTGTTAATAAATGCATTCATCTGCACCTCTGATTTTGTGTCTTCCTTAAGAAACTGTGAGCCGTGTATTATGTGATTACCAGTAAAAAACAAAACAAAACAGCACATTATTAAAAAATAGACTATTCATAATAGATCAAAAATGTCAAACCTCTCTCCTTTTGAAGTATTAATATACAACTGTAATTCACAGCCACAGAAAGATTAATAAGTAATAAACATCATCTTGAGCTAATCCATATTCCAGTTTAAGTTTCAATGACAAGGCTTCTCCTAAGGGATGTACATATTCTTTCTGAGGTTAGGTGATGAGCAATGTTCCCCGAGGATGGGCATTGTGAAAACAGTCTTGATTTTGTACAGGCTAATCTAGGCTCTGTTCCTCCATCTATCATGGCAAAGTGTGACTGATCTTTTATGCAGATAGCTGGCTTATTAGGCATTGTGACTGTACGTGCTAATGTCTCGGTTGGAATCTTTGGGGGGATTTTTTTTTTTTTTTTTTCCTACCATCAGAGCTATAAAAATGAATAATGATTACTATGTAGCTTTTAAGAACAAAGAAAAGTCATAGCATTTTATCAGTGTCAGATGTACTAGATCCTGACAGCGTGATGGCTGCCGGTGAATAAGGCTGCTGATTTTGGGTTAAGTAGCGAGTGTAACAGATATACATTAAAAATATAATAACAGAAGGAATACTGTCATCACCCACTTGGAAGCATTTTATTGGCAGGACTAAAATTACAGTCTAAGGATCTTTCAGTAGCTACATTTTGTAATAAATGGTTATCGGGAAAAGCCAGTGGCAGTTAATGGGATTATACAGCAGGCAACATGAGCAATCGTCTGAATCTCCGAAGAGCTACTCAAATCCTCCTTATTTAACCTCATGCTGTACTGTGTTATAATTATGTTCACTTCACTGCTATTTTTTAATGCCATTAGATAGAATCGCCTTTTAATATTTTATCATATATATATATATATATATATATACACACACACACATATATAAAGAAAAAGTTAAACATTTTGTTCTTTTACAACAAATATGATTATTATATTTTAAGTTAACATTAGCAGGTTATTACATATAACAAATGTTAAATTAGCGACGTGTAGATTTAATTCAATTATTGTATAACAGGTGTAGACATATTATTGTATGTAGAGTGCTGATGTTTTAAAAGAAAATTTTAACACAATGTTCCTGTAAAATTTCACAGAATTCGTTTACTGTATCTTCAATCAGATTTTTGGAGAAATTCTCAAAGACTAGGTTAGTATAGTGAGGCTTTCCACCATATAAAAATGTTGTGTTTATTCATAGCCTCATAATAAATTGGCAAAATAAAAAATAAAAAAGTTTTGGATGGGGTTTAAAACATTATCTAACCTATTTGTTGTTTTAATATATGTTGTTGGGAGGCTCTAAGGCTAGGTACACACGTGCAATTATTTGTCGTTGGAAAACGAATCACTAATGACAGATCAACGATTATTCACAAATATTTTGAACGGATGTATATTGCACAATTCTGTACATGCTGTAAAACGATACAATGGTTTAAATATAATCCACCAATTATGTACATACACTAGTTACAAACATTTGAACGATGCAGGAAGTGACGTGTACTGGAAAAGGTGTACCTCTGAACAATCTATGAACAATAGCGAACAATCGTTGTCCAAACGGATCCGCCAGGGTGGTCATTGGTTTCCAGCTACATTCATCGGCATTGGGGCCTGTCATTGTGCACTTTTTTTGTGAAACGATTTTTGAACGATCAGTCATTAATCGTTCAACAATTATTTTATGTGCGTAGCCTAACCATGGGTTGGTTCTGCTCACAGAAGGGACTTCCCTTTGGTTTTAATGGATGTTTTCCTGCTTTCTGTTGTCTTAGGCTAGGTACACATGTCCAATGATTCTTGTCCGATAATCGCATCGGGGCTAATACCAGATGAGAATCTGGCGTGTGTACAATGCTTGTCGTTAATTCGTCAAACGATCATAATGAAAGTGAAGGGGGAAGAGCGCAGCAGGGTGGGCCTCCATCGTTCTCCTCCCTCCCCTCGCCATAGAGCAGAGCGGCACTCCTTCATGCATCGTTCAGTCTTTTGGCATTGGAAAGGATCGAAAATTCCAACGACAATTATTGCACTTATGTATGCAGCCTTAGATTTAGAAGGGGATGTAAGAATATTCCAATGGGACAAAGACGTAAAACAAAGATTAGATCTGAAAATTAGTTTAACATTACCACTTTTCCCAAATTACTATCAGTGACCTGCAGAGCGTACTGAGAACAATTCCGTATTTTGAATATAAGAATATATTAGCCTGGTATGTGAAGTCTAAGAATATAGATTGTACTGGATTTTTACATATATTTAAATGTATCCATGTCTGCTGTATCCATCCATCCATTGTTGTTGTTTATTACCTTGACATTAATTTTTTTTTTCTCCTACAGCAGCGAAGAGAAATGGGCAAAAAAGATGCTTCAGCTACAAGAATACCAGTGGATCAATATCGTAAACAGATTGGTAGGCTTTTATCAATAATGTATTACAAACATAGACATATTACATACACATCCTTTGTACTATTTCCTATCATTTTTTAACAAGCAGAAAAACATTTAGGCTAAATTGCTTTCAGTTTCCTAATACCAAGGACTCCTTTATATTGCTCTATATGTAAGTAGCTCAGTAAGTTTTTGATGATGGACAGCTGCTAAACTCATATTTGCTCACAAGTATTGTCTGCATTGTTAAAGGCATCTATGTCTGTACCTGTGACATGGGAAAATCTCTGAAACCCTAACATACACCTATATTAACAGCTCAGAATATAGTTGTAACTGTGTAAACCACAATCTTCTGTATTTTCACATAACATTTCCCCAAAATATTGAAATTTAAATAGCTTAACTATGATCTCTTGACATCGATTGCAATCATGTAGCAAACTTATAATGCAAATGGGTAAATGCCTTTTTACTAAAAAAAAAAATGTATTATTTTTCTTTTTTTCTTTTGCCAAGGCTTTCAAGGGTCTTCTAGGTAGGACAATGGTTACTGGACTTGCTGGACTTTCTTTGCAACCTCGCTTCTTAGTGGTACTTATTATGGACTGCAATAGCATTGCAACAATAGAAACAATTATAAGGAATCAGATCAGCTCTTAGTCTTACCATTGTCATATATTTGACTGATGATGAGATCTCTGTATCTCTTAAAGACCAGCTCTTGATAATTGTAGTTCAGGGTCATATAATGAGATGCTCAAGGCTTTTTTTTTTGGTTACAACCTTTCTCCTAACAGAGCACTGGATTGTATTTCAGGAACTGGCCTATTTTTTTAAATTTAGGTTTTCATAATGTTAATATGCTATGCTTCCTATACAGGTATTTGGACAGTTTTATCTTTTTTGCTTTTGGTGTAGTATACTATGTCAGCCTATATATGACTGCATTTTGACTGATTACAATTATGTTTGTCCATCAGTGGCTATAACTGTAAAAAAAATTATACTGAAAGCAGATTGAAAAAATGTAGGAAATGCATATGTTTGCAAGTAAACAAAAATTTCCAAGAATTAAACAATAATATATATATATATATATATATATATATATAACATTCTCTACTTGACTTGCAAGCTTGGTACATGAAAGAGGCTTGTGAAATGCACATTCATGAATATAAAAGGGTTATGCAGTCATTTTTTCACATTCAAATCTCTTATTTATGTCACCTGCAGTCTTGCCTAAATCTTCAAACAATTCTCTCCAGGCTGGGAAGAAAACACGCAGCCCCACAAGAGATTTCTATCTGTTCACAGAATTTCTAACTAAATAAAAATCTGCCGAGGCTAGTGTTAGGAGTTGAGAGATGCTCGATAAATAAGGTCAGAAAATGCTAGGTTGACAAAACCGAGAACATTAAATTGGTTTGGGATTTCTTTATAGATCAAGACTTCAGTGTTTGCAAGACCACAGATCTAATTAATTTCCCGTTAACTTTTCTGGGTTAGCTGCAACACACAATTTAAAGGGAACGTGGATCATATATTAGGCAAGTGCATATTGTGATTTCTTTATTCTGAAGCTTCCCATGCATGGCAATTTTAAATAGATACCATGTACAATCCCAAATGTATACGGAGCATGAGACACATAGATATCATGATGTGTAATGTTGTGATGGATGCATTTAGTCTTCCATTTCGGATTTCCCCTTCTAAAAAATGGTAAGTACCCAGCTGTCATTCAGTGTTTTTTGACTTAAATAATTTCAGAGTCACTAACCTGGGACAAGGAAATAGATGTTCCATTTTTCTCATCAGCATATCAAGTAAACATTTTGGTGATAGGCAGTCATGCTATGTACAGCCAGGCTGTTAACAGTTTTAAAAACAGTATTCTCCCATGGCAGTGGTAATTAAGATTTTTTCCTTTTATAATTTTTGCATTATATGTAAGGATTTCTGGATTATTTACTAAAGCGCAGTAAGAACAGACCTCACCCCCAATTAAAACCCAAATAAACATAAATTTTAAATCATCTAAATACTGTACTTTCTAATTGGTAAATGTCTTAGCAGCCACAGCCTGAATAGAAAAGTTTGTCTCCTGCCAGCAGCAGCAGGATGGTACCATTGCTCTCTGTGTGGTAGCAGTTGCCTCATTTAAGAGGTCTAACTTTTATTTTGCTAAGTAAAACCTATCACTGCACAGCAAAACTCATTCTCCCCAGTAATTGGGGAGTGTTGGCTCTGTGTCCGCTTGTGATGCATTTGACTACTGCAAAGGGATCACTTCTTCCTCAGCAAAAATCTCACTCTCACAGTGGACAGGCTGCAGCTGAGTTTTAAAGAAAACAAGGCTTTGCACACAAGACACGTGTTTTCTTTCATCTGTAATGTTTTTAGCTAATTTAAACTAAGTTTAGCCAGACTTTAAAAATGTGTACTTCAGACGAGATTTGATCTGAGAGAAAGAAGCAAAACCATTTCATAGCACCACAAGCAGGAAAAATCTACTACATAGGTAAAAAGCGAATATGTCCAACTCTATGAAAGTAATATTAAAAAAACTTTGCTTGGAAACAAGGTTTGAAAACTTTAAGATACTTTGGTTTGAATATTTACATTAAAGTAGAACTTTTGCAACTCAACTGCTTTCCATTTTTTTTTTTTTTTTTTTTTTTTTTTTTTTTTTTGGATCAAAGGCATTATGCCTAGAATATGTTGTACCACTGTATCACAAGATAATACTTAAAGCGGAACTAAAGTGAAAATAAAAGTAATCACAGTAACCCTTATTCCCGTAGATCCCTCGATGGCGCTGGACCTTTCTTTGGTGCAGTCCCGCGCTGTCCTGGTATTCTTCTTCATCCCGGGGCCGAGCGCTGCCATTTTCTGTCTTCTTTTCTGGTCTTCTTGCTAAGTCACACAATCTTGCACTGCAAAGGTGCGGGATCAGGTGATATAGCCCGATGTAAAGGGGGAAAACAAAGGGAGACAATCTCATTGCGCATGCGCGTGATCTGCATCTCTTTCCCCATACTGAGATCGGCATGTGCAAAAGGAGCAGCCAATTCAGTCTGTTGCACTTTAACAAAAAAAAATGTTTACTTTATAAGGGTTGTCTACCCTTTTATATAAAACAAAAATGTTGCATTTAGGTTCTCTTTAAAGTAGTTTATTTTTAAATCTATTTGTAATAGAACTAATGATAATATGATTTACCTTACTTTATAAATGTTTCATTGCCTTGCTTTGTGCACATCTTGTAGAAATTTTGAAGTCAAACTGTCTTTTGAATAGATGTGTGGTGACTACCATCTGTTGATATGCCTGCTTGCAGTTAATTTCTGGGCTGTGCACGAAAGGGTGGCAGCTAGGTAAGCACCAGACAAGAAGAAGGAGCATATGTGGATGAAATTACAATGATTTAATTGAAACCACAACATATTTTGCAGTCATTAGAAAAAGAAAGTGCACATTCAATTTCAAGGTTTTTATTCATAAGGGCATAATAAAAAAAAATCATCTGGTCCATATCGGGTTTTAAAATTTATTTAAATCTAACCTCAGGTAAAAAATAGCATTCAGCAGATTCTACTGTGTCAAGTAAACTTTGATTCAGTAGAACAACCTTTATCATAAATAATTTGAAATATTTATTTTTTATATAACTTTATCAATCTATCTCTCACATCGTTGTTGAGGAATTTTGGCCGACTCTTTTTGCTGGGACGTCCACTCTTGTGAAGATTGTCAGCGGTCTTGAATGTTTTACACTTGTAAATACTTTTTCTTATTGTTGAAGGATGAACTTCAAATTATTTGGAAATGACCCTATAACCCTTCCTAGACTGTAACAATAATTGATTCTCTAAATCATTACTGATGTCTTTCCTCGTTGGCATTGTGTTAACACACACCTGAATATTTCAGACCAGCCAAAATGCCTGATTTTATAGAGGTGGTCACACTTTATGATGATCGGTTAATCAAGTTCATTTGAATACTAGCACCTTGCTGCTACTTACCCTCCTAATGTCTATGGAAGTGCTAAGAGTGTTCTT
>NC_092862.1:25097769-25138639 GCF_032062135.1 Pyxicephalus adspersus
TGGAGAGTGTTGTTCCCTTAGTTGGCTGTTGTGAAGGGGTTTTTCTTCATCATGGTTTGTTTCTTTCTTATGATGTACTAAACTGTAGATTTTGCCACTCCTAATATTGTAGTAATTTCTCGGATGGGTTTTTTCTGTTTTTGCAGCTTATGAGTGGCTTGTTTCACAAGCAAGGAGAGCTCCTTTCACCGCATGTTGTCTGTTGACAGCAGAACATGACAGCAGACACCAGCCCATGAAAGAGCTTTTGAGTCAATTGTCCAATTACTTTTGAGCCCCTGAAATGAAGTGATTGTGTTAAAAAAAAGGCTTTAGTTCCTCACACTTTTATGCAATCTTTTTGTTTTACCCACTGAATTAAAGCTGAAAGTCTGCAGTTTAACTGCATCCTAGTTTTTTTAAAATAATTGTGGGGTAATGTACAGAGCCAAAATTGGAAAAATGTGGTCTCTGTCCAAATATTTTTGAACCTAACTGTATGTATGTGTATGTATGTGTATATATATATATATATATATATATATATATATATATATATATATATATATATATATATATATATACTGTGTATATATACACATGTGTTTATATGGGCATAGATATCCACTGAGGTAATAATTAATTTTTAAAATCAACTTACGAGTAGGGATTTACTATCATAGAAACAAACATGCAGTCCATGTACATTATTCAGTATGGCAATGGAAAACATTTGCAAAAGGGGCACTGTGACATTGTCACTACCTGAAGTTACTTAGCAAGTTTGGGGAAAATCTGACAGGAAATGCATACTATGAACAAAATATATCATTTAAGGACACTGTCATCATATACATGAAACAAAAAAATTTTTTGGGAGAAGCTTTAGTAAGAAGCTGCCATTCTCAAACCATTCTTTTTACTAAATCTAAAACATTGAAGCTTTATTGAGAATGAGCCATTGCTGTGGAGGTGGTGTCCTGGCCAGAGTCCAAACTTGTAACTTTCATCTGCTTTTAGATCAAATGTTTCCCCATGCATATGTGGTTGGGCAGGCATGATTATCAAATGGAGGAACTGAAATTTGATCATAAGACTATATGCATCCCACAATTTGGTGTGTCTAGGCAGGTTGGCTAATCTGTTGTATTTTCTATACAGCATTCATTTAAAGTTGCTCAAACACCGTAATCAGAAAAAGGATCAAAGCGAAACATGTATTTTTCTTGAAGATTTTAAACTTTTCTTTATCAAAGAAGAAAAAAATTCTGTCATTAATGACATTAATGTTTTTTTTTTCCCGCATAGCTGGAGACTGAACGCTGGGAACATTTTGTTTGCCTCTTAAGTACAGCCAATTGATTATCTAGCAGCCATTAAATGTAATATGTCAACTTAAAGCTTCCAGCACGTTGTGTATCCTAAACGAAAGTGGTTCTCAGGCACTTAATGTTGTGTAAAATTATGTGCTTCTGCAGATGTATTATTGCTGTCACACTGTCCCACTTCTTGAGATTGAAAAATGTCCAGTTACTCTATTTTATATGCCATTCCTTATGAATAAAGTATAGAGTTTCTTTTATATTCATCCATTTTAAGGGTGCAGTAGATGTACCCCAAACACCTATAATCATAGCAAATTTTCATCCATCTTTTTAAAGCTTTGCACATACTGCTTTGTTCAATGGTTTGTCTGATATTATGCAGCTAAACACAAATTGTTGACGTGGAATGAATGAAGAGCATTTTCTGCAAGCACATTATTATACTAATATAATCAAAATAGCTAGCTGAGACCATTCAGCTTTGCAAAGCTAGAAAATGACTAAAAACTGTTTGAGTTTTGAATACGAGAAATGTGTTATAATCGACCTAAGGTACAGGCTTTTATGGTGACATCATTTTGAACCATCATTGGTCTGCCTAAAGTAAAACTACCCAAAACTGTCAACTAGAGTGAACACACCATTGGTTATCAACCGAGATGCCAGAACGGGAGACAATAGAGGAATAATGGTGTTTTTGGCACGAGTGTTCTAACCACTCTTGACCTCCAAAGTCAAACTTTTACCAGCCCCATTTCCTTCCAGATCCCCATTGTGGGCCCCCTGCAAACCAGACCACCATTACTGCAAAGTCTTGCAGTTGAGCAGCTACTACTTTTGTTCTTGCTTAAATCTGTAACTTGGATAGGCATGCACACAACATTAATAACCTAACAGGTATTCTAACGCATCCTCTAAAACCTGTAAAAAATTTTTTTGCCACAATTTGATTTTAAAGCGGAATTAAAGCAAAAATTCAAAAACAAACTTACCTTTAATCTAGCAGTCCCGTTGATCCACCAGGAGGTTTCATCCATTGGGTCCAGCGTCGTCACAATGTCCTTTTTCGGCTCGGCGCCGCCATCTTCTTTACTTGTTCTCCGGGTTCTTCTTCGTATGTCACCCAACCTCGTACTGCACAGGCGTGAGATCGGGTGAAGTAGATGGGAGAAGAAGATTGCCAATCTCGCTGCACTTGCGTGAGATTGGCATTTTTTTCCCATTAAAGAAAGAGATCCTTGTGGAAGGGTTCTCTACCCTTTTATGTAAAGTTAAAATTTGGAGTTTAGAATTTAACATTTGATCCAGCAACGTGGTGAAACGTTCTTTTTCACCAGGACAAAGCTGTTTCTCCAAACCATGCGGTACCAGCGAAGAACTTCTGGCAACCAACTAAAAAATGCCTCCTAGATTCAATGACACTTTCAACTTGATTAGTGTCCTTGGTAAACCCACATCATCCTTTCAGCATTTCATTTTCCTGCAATATTTGAGACCTTCTTCTCCGTTCCCTTCAGGGACATAAGCCCTTGCAATTAAACCTTTATTATTGAAAAAATAAAACAAAACATAAAAATCAAAGAAGTAGTGCTTGCTTTATTTAGTTTAGATTTCTAATCAGAACATGATTGCTACTGGTTAATCTAACCTAATGAAATGCAAATCCAGCAAAGTATGAAAAGACTCATTAAACTGAGGTTAGTTTGTGGTGTGTTTTTGTATACCACATAATTATTGTACCACTTTAATTACAATAAGATAGATGTCAAAATGAAACCATACAGAATCATTTTCACCTTTTTTCCACAGTTAATAAAAATATGCGATCTAATGAATTTTATATGCGTGTTAGAAACTTGTTAAAACCTTCATTAACAGACCCATTAAGGGTTCAGGGTTTTGCTAGAGCTAAACCACATACATAGGTCTTGGTTGCCTGCAAGCTGCAAGTTTTACCGTTCTATATTATGAGTGTATATGCCTCTTGTAAGCACTTTCAGAGAAATTCTGAATATGTGGGAAAAAAAACATCTGTTGTTGGGAATAGGGATATAAATTTACATAGATCTGGTGCGCAAATTGTAATATAGGTAGCCTGATTTCAAGTTGAACTGATAAGCAAAGAGTAATGGTAGTAACATTGTGGTGTGGATACTGCTTCCTCATACCAGTGAACTGCTGCTTTAACCTCCTGAGCGGTAACCCCGAGTTTGGGTAACAGCTGAAAGCAGTAACCCCGAGCCACACTCGGGTAGCTAAAGGAATACCAAATAAAGCGTTACCTGGTTCCCCGGCATCCTCCATCATCCAGCCAGCTTGCTCGTATCCCTCGGCCTCATCCTCTGCCTCCGAGACACCACGCGGTAGTTACGGGTGACGTCGGTGTGTGTGTGGCCGTTGTGTTGGGGGAGTGGCGGGAATTTCAATTTTTTTTGTATTGGATTTAATACAAAATAACTGTATTGAATCCAATACAAAAGAGACTAGTATATTTCTGATCATTGGAGTGAGTGTTACAGTATTACAATGCCCTCTAACTGACCTTTGATCACTTCTCTGCCTGCCCTGACTTCTGTCTTACTTTTGATCACGCCTCTGCCTTCCACCTGCCTGACCTTTCACCACGTCTCTGCCTGACCTTTGACCACATCTCTGCCTGATTTCTGACCATGTCTCTGCCTGCCCCGACCTCTGCCAGGATTCTGACAACGTCTCTGCCTGCCGCCTGCCCTGACCTCTGCCTGGATTCTGACAACATTTGCCTGCCGGCTACCCTGACCTCTGCCTGGATTCTGAGAACGTCTCTGCCTGCCTTGTCCTCTGCCTGGTTTCTGACTGTGTCTCTGCCTGCTGCCAGCCTTGACCTCTGCCATGGCTTCCAAAAGGCGACTCTCAACTCAAGCTGTTTTTGATCAACTTGAAGACAACAAGAGCGACTTGAAATTGCTAGTGAAGTCAAGTGTTTCACCTAGAGACCTATTATTGGACACCCAAAGTTACAGCGAAGATTCTGTCACCGAGATTAGTGATGTTTGCACTTGGTGCTCGATTGACATTACTCAGACTCAGCCAGTGCCTCCAAGATTCCCATTTACTAGAGTGTCTGGCTTGAAAGTAGAGTTGGAACACAATCCCTTGGCGTACCTGGAATAACAAAGTCACTCAGAAAATAGTTGAGGAAACCAACAGGTACAGCGACCAACAATTATCTGTCCTGTCACTTATTAAGCCATTGCTCAATCAAGGCTATTGTGTCACTACAGACAATTTTTACAGCTGCCCTGAACTACTGTATTTGAGTTTCCTGTCCAGCATAAAATGGATGCTTATGGATCCGTAAGGGCTAACTGGCGCAAAATGCCATCCATGTTCGCCAAACAGAAGGTCAAGACTGGGGAAATAGTTGCCTGGCAGAAAGGCAAAATGATGGCACTGCAATGGCATGACAAAAAGGATGTCTGCTATTTGAGCACTGTGCCTAACACCGCCACTGCTATGACAAGAACAAGAGGTGGGAAAGAGATCCCTAAACCACAAGTTGTCTTGGATTATAATAGCACCATGGGAGGTGTTGACAGAGCCAACCAGGCGATGACTTTCTATCCGGTGGTTAGAAAGCAACAAAGGAAGTATTATAAAAAGATTTTCAGACATCTTGTGGAACAATGTTTGCCGAATGCCTACAACCTTTTCAAACAATAGAATGACAAGGCTGTACCTCACCCTGAGTTCATTTGGAAGGTTTATGAGGCCATATGTTTGAAATACCATACACCACAAATGAATATAGGTCGAGTTGGACAGCGTTCTACTACAGTTGTGAACTCAGAAAGCCTGACTGACCGTCACTTTATGGAGCATGTACCACCTAGAGCAAGAAAGGAAGCGCCAATAAGAATATGCGTGGTGTGTTGCTCTAAGCAGGATGACGCCGGGATAAAAATTAGAAAAGATACCCGGTTCTACAGCCGAGATTGTGACATTGGACTCCCCGGATGTTTATTGGTTTATTAGATAAATGGTCTGCTATTTTTGTGTTTTTTATTTAAAGTTTATTATTAAATTTAATTTATTATTTTGACATGGTTTTGTGTTTCAAACTTTATTATACGCAGACCCTTGATTGGACATATTCCAGTAATATATGTCTAAGAATTACAGGCCTACAATGTAAAATAAATTTTCATAAAAAACAATGTACCACTTTTAGACATATAAATCCAGACAGAAATGAACCGCCCAGGAGGTTAAAGGAGACACTACAAATAGCATCCCACAGCAGCCAATAGAGAATGAATGGGGGTGGTATTGAGTAGTTCAGCACTGCCTACTGTTAAGAATGAAGAAACCAAAAGGGGATTTTTCTTTTTTGGCTTTAAGAGTTATAGACATTCTACTAGATCAATTAAAATCAAAATGTATATTTTATTGGTCATTGCTATGAAACACGAACAAGTAAATTTCACAATTCAGGATATACACATATTATTCGACATGCAAAAAGAGCAATAATTCCCAAATGTTTCTCCAAATAAGAAGTTTATAATACAGTATGATGTTAGAAGAGACTTGTTAGTGAAAACAACCAGCAGACTTTTGGTTCATCCACAGGGAGGGGCACCCTGGGGCAACCCTGCCCAGAACAGTCTACAATCTAGGAAGTAGGGGGAGTATCACACAATAGGAGGGGAGATATGGAGTGGTGGGAAGTAGTGAGGGTTTTAGGAGACAGAAGAAGATGGGTAGGGAAATTTTATGTTTTCTTTCATTCCATCTTAACCTTTAGTTAAGATGGAATGAAACGATGGAATGAACGATAATCAGCCTTAATTAACACAATGCTTTCCTTCTCTTCTTAGCTATTATTTTTCTTTTTTCTCAGTAACTCTACCATGCTTTATACCTGAAACATAAAGCATATTATAAAGTCATAAATAGGACAGAATACAGATAAAAATGCATGTATTACTTTGGTATACAAGGTCAATTAAAAGATATTTCCAAATGAAAGCTCAAAAATTGGAAATTGGAAAAATTGTTCTGGACCTTATTGTACAGAGATTGCACAGAGCTCCTTTTGCGTTCTTTATCTAGTTTCTTTTCTGGAGAATTCTCTATACTTTTGAACAATGGCTGAAAATAAATTTACCCTAACCTCTTGATGACAGTGCTAAAATTTTAGATTTCCCGTAACCCCTTTCCTTTCAGTCTCCTTCCTTTCCTTCAGGCAATAATCAACTGCACAAATAGAAAGGGTGAACACTCCCTGACAGGGACACACATAGCAAAAACTTGACAGGTTTCCCTAATCTTTTCAGCTCTATCCTCGTGTCTCTATATTTAAAGAGAACAAAAACAGTCCCCAGATTCACCAAGCAGAATATCATTGTTCTGAAAGCTTCTATGTCACCAGATTGACTGAACAGTGTAAATTCATTTATCCTGTGCATACAAATAACCCTTTAATATTCTAGGTAATGATGGAGGGGACACAGGGTGGGGGTTAGGAGAAAAACATTTTGTAACAAAAGGTAAAGAATACTTTAAACATTCATGTTTGTTGGGAAGCAAATAGAAAACCTTATCCGCTCCACAGTTTCTTATGTAAAAATGTATCGGAGTTCAGTAAAATGAGAGAAATTTCAAAACTATCTTTTCCAGCAGTTTGCCATCGGTTTTCAATCAGTTTCAGTCTATCCGATTTATTTTCTTTGTCTCCTGTATTACTGAAACTTGTGCTATGCTACCCAACACTCAAAAGATGCCACTGTGGTACATCAGGGGGTCAACCGTGTATTATCGTAGGAAGCATTGTGTTATACAATTGAATTATAGCTGAACTCGAGGCAAAATACTAAATACTCCTATGAAATAATTATGTGAAAGCTGTTTACCAGTCAAAGCATTTGTGTTCTTGGCTATCCAGTACTGAGATTTATATTTACTTATGACGCAGTCTAATTCTTGTTCTGTTTATAGTCTATGACTAGGCACAGAAAGTAGAAGCAACTTTCCGATTAGCTCATTTCTCCGTCACCACTTTTCCTACTATCAGCATATCCTTTGTTAGCATAAGAGCACTGTAGTACAACTGACTGGTTCTCTCTCTGCATTCTGCTGTGCAAAAAGCATCTAATGTTGATTTAATGACTGGTCCACCCTGAAGTTCTAGTTTTTTCAGTGGTGTGTGTGTGTGTATTTGTGTATGTATGTGTATATATAGGAAGGGGACATCTGCTTTAAATATATTTTGTTACTGATATGGTGAGGAAGACTGTTTGGTTGTTTATTAGCAGCCTTTAATGTGGTCTGTTAAGAAATGTGCCTGGAACGCATTGGAAGTTAAATTACACATTGCTATATTAATAGAGAAGGGTTCGATATAATGGATTGAGTGTTATAGCAACTCTCATATATACTGTTAGAATTATCACATTGTCTCTTGGATACGTCCCAAGAATAATTCCCAGTGCTAGTAGATTTCAACTGCTGTATTGCTTTTAATTTTATGATGCTAAATGATTCATGCTATGGACTGTTTATTGTTGTTACCATATAGTGCTATTTAGTTGTTGTTTAGTGAATTAATTAAAGAAAAACACAGTGCTTTATATAGGAGCAATAACTGAGTATGCTTATCTCATAAATGTTAAAGCAGGCGTAGAACGTAAACATACTTGTACATACATCTTAAGTGAAAGGTTGTTTTAGACCTTCGAGGTCAAAAGAAATCCAGGATGCTGCAACGATCTCTGTATGGATCCCTTTATCAATCCCACTCAGACTATTGATCTTGTTTTTTTTTTTTTTTTTTACAGAATATTGGTTTTGGCAAACTCTTTGCCCTACGATAAAAGAAGTGGTAAATCAGATTTTTAGCTCTCTTGGCCACATACTTTCCATAGTTGCATGTACCCTGATAACGTTTTTTTTTTTTTTTTTAACTTCCCTTTTAGTTTTATTTTCATGCAGCCTGTCCCTAGGTGGTGATTGTATAGGGACACTCAGTTGTAAACACAGGCCCTAGCTTAAACACTTGAATGTGACCAAGCATGCTTTTACTTTCAGACTAATTCATTCAATATAAAATTGATTGCACATATACAGTCAAATAACCAGGCTTCCATAAAGTGTAACTGAACTCAGGGACCATCAGTTCTTTTATACACACACTTAATGTAAGCTCATGTAAATTCTGGTATTTTTTTTGCCAAAGCACTTTCAGAGAACTTTGCACTTGTACAGCAAGAGCTGTTATAGTAAACACAGAGCTGGATCTGCATTTCTAAGCAAGAGTTTGTAGATATACATCACCACAAATACAGTGCATAACCCAAAACATACATTTTCCCACTATTTCCCAACTGTATAAACCTTGTTATAATTTGTCATTTCAAATTTCCAAAGGTCCCCATAACCTGTTCGGGTGGGAGCAATAACAACAGAAGAAGCACTGCAGGAAATAGCTTTATTATCTGGGACTGTATAGCCGTCTTTATATTTTGTTTTTGGTATACATGTCAGAGAGATTATCTCATCAGTAGAAATGATGAAATGATCATATCAATTGATGTTTATGTGTATAGTTGGTAGCTATATAGGTACTGAGTAAGTAACCACAACTCTATACACTGGCTACCTGTTTTTGATCCTTTTCTTACCTCTTTATTCCAGGGACACTCTTATTTTTACTATTGGGTGGAGAATGATTGGTCTAGCTCAAATTTTATAGCAGGATCGTATACCTACAATTTAATGGACCCCATTACAAATTTTAATATTATTTACCCAGCAATCCCACTGTGACACCTGGCAATGTCAACTGGGACAATTGTGTAATTGATCCTTACAAAAAGTCAAGGATCTGTCAGTAGAATAGCTTTTTAACAATATTGTCAGTACACCACTAGGAATCAGTGGAATGTGTCCGAGATGTGCAGCAGTGTGGTCATTTACCTTTTCATCTTAATTCTCCAGCTAACTACTTGGTAGCTTAATACCTAGCATCCTCCGTCATGAAGTATGCAGTGTATAAAAAGTTTAGGGCTAAGTAAGGTGTATATTGTAAGCATTGTAATAATTGGTATTCTATCCATACTCATGACACTAGTTAACTCTTTTTACCTGTAACTCAAGTCAGTTTTTATTTCTAGTAATGAATCCAAGTAACCCAAACCCACTTGACGTGGGATTATAATGGAATACTTTATATTTAAAGTTTACAGAAATTAAAGATTTATTGGCACAAAAAAGACAAAAAATTGGGGAGTACATATAGCAGCTTGCCAATTTGCAGGTGAAAAGACATGCCTTTCATGCAGAACCAGCTGTATTTTCATTGAAAGAACAACAGTTTAGGAAGCTTTTCTGCATGTGCCTGTTTGATAGAATAACGTGCTCATAAGCAGCTTAAGCAGTATTCAGAAAATAGCAATGCATTAATTTTTTAAAGCAGAAAATGCAAGTCGAAAGCGGTCCTGCCACATGATGATAATGAGGCTGGATATTGTAAAGTCTGCTGAGGAAAAGCAGAGAGGAAAGCTTTGAAATATGAACATTCATAAAACAATAACTAGATATTCACATGATAATGAGGCCTGGACAGCAATGTGAAAAAATGTGAAAGTAAGCATGGAGCCTCTGGTGTAGGCTGATAAATTCAGGGACATGCTGTTGAAAGCCATCCCACATCCATTATTTTGCGCATAAATAATATGAGGTTACAAACAGCCGTATGACAACAAATATACATTCTGACTCTTTTGATGTTGTAGAGGATTTTCCATATGTTACTGGTAAAGTTTAATCCCTCAATGACTGCAATAATAGCTTATTGGTCTCTAGAACATCAGGCTGAGAGAAATAGTGTTTATCCATGATGTGACAGGACAGAAGCAGCGGAATGAATTCTGAGGTTTTCAGAGACATACTGTCTGCTCAAATCCAGCTAAATGCAGTCACATTGATTAGGAGTCGTTTCATAATACAGATGGACAATGACCAAAAAAAAAAAAAAACATACAGCCAAAGCAACCCAGGAGTTTAATAAGGCAAAGAAGTGGAAAATGTTTGAATGGCCAAGTCAGTCACCTGATCTGAACCCAATTAAGCATGCATTTCACTTGTTGAAGACTAAACTTCGGACAGGCTCACAAACAAACAGCAAATGGAAGCCGCTGCAGTAAAGGCCTGGCAGAGCATTAAAAAGGAGGAATCCCAGCATCTGGTGATGTCCATGAGTTCAAGACTGCAGGCTGTCATTGCCAGCAAAGGGTTTTCAACCAAATATTAGAAATGAACATTTTTTTTCTGCTTTTTAATTTGTCTAATTACTTTTGAACACCTAAAATTAAGGGATTGTGTTAAAAAAAGCTTTAGTTCCTCACATTGTTATGCAATCTTTTTGTTCAACCCACTGAATTAAAGCTGAAAGTCTGCAGTTCAACTGCATCTGAGTTCTTACATTTAAAATTAATTGTGGTAATGTACAGAACCAAAATTAGGAAAATGTTATTTTCTAATTATACCATAGTGATGAAGTTTTAGGGGATGTTAGTTACAGATGTTCCCCACCTGTACCTAAATTTTTGGTTTCTTACACCTCCCCATTCCCTAATTGAAGTTCAGAATGTTAGATAAGTGGACAGGAATGTGTAACAGGACAGGGAAGCCAATTTTAATGCGCAGAGAGTTTTATGTTCTAATGATGCTGTAGTAATGAGATTGTAAGGGGAGAATGTGCCCGCCACTTGCACCTATATTTTCAGTTTTGTACCCCCCACCCTCAGAGAAATTGGGCTTCAAAAAAGGGAAGCAGACAGTAGTTTCATAGGTATAGATTTATGACAGGTAGGTATATATTTAGGGGCCCCACCCCAATGCTCCTTTCTATGTTAGTGGCTCCGGGGTTCCAAATTTGCACTTTCAATTTAGGACTTCTAGTTGCACTTTCCTCTGAAACAGCAACCCCAAAGTTCAATTTTCATAACTTTTTACATTTATGACCCCCATATCTTGACATTCGTTAAAGCTGGGGGGGCTAAAATTGTAATAACTAGTATCTATGAGGGTCCCCTGTGCACACTGAAAATTACAGGTCATTGTGACATACAGTTTAGGAGATATGGAGGTTTGGATACATTTCACAGGCAGACCTCGTGCTATGAGATGGGGGCGGGGCTGCCTGTGTCTCCTTCACACTGTGTGTGCTCACCTTTCATCGGCAGCAATTCTCTGAACGGATGACACAGAGCACAGATCGCACAGAGCAGCCTCACTGAGATCCGTGCTTCCGAGGATATGGGCTGCCGAGAGCTGGGCTGGGTATTCAAAGCAGCCGGGCGGAGCAACTGGCTAAATACCCCTGGGGAGAACTATGGGAAGGAGGGAGAGCAACAATAACTCGTTTTTGGCAGGAAGCTCCTGCAAAGGGTCTGATTTATTCAAACTCTCCAATGCTGGAGAGGATACACTTTCACAGGTAAACATGGGTGGTCCAGCAAACCTGGAATGGATGTCTTCAAAGTAATTTGCTATTAGTTAGCAAATGCATTGAATCCTGAACCAGATCCATTCTTGGTTTGCTGGAACACCCATCTTCACTGATGAATGTGTATCCTATCCAGCCTTGGAGAGCTTTAATAAATCAGCTCCCAAAGACTCACACAGGATTACTCCACTAGTCTGAATAAAGTCAAAAGACACAAGATTTTAGGTCAGAAAATCATTCTTTAAACAGTATTTGCTTATCAGCTTTAATGCTTAATTGAAATAAGAATGGAATCCAAATTAGCTAAGCCAGTGAATTAATTTTAAATAAATATAGTTTTCCAGCTGTAACACATTGTACAAGTTACACCAAATATCCAGCTATAGTTTTGTTTTAGGTAAAAAACAAAGTAATAGGAGATGCTGTTCTAAATTGGACAGCTCTTCTTGACATCATGTCCAGATTTATTGCAATAGATTTGAAATGAACTGGTCTGTTTATTGAAATAAATAGAACCACGGATGGCAGGTGTGTAAAGCAGTCTTTTAAAACCTTTCATCTCTATAGGGCCCTTAAAATTCTTTTCATGTATTGGGAACCCCTTCTATAAGAAGTCAATGGAAAATGTTGTTTACATTGGTTACCAGTGGTAAGAATGCCCCCATACATTATTGTTATATAGTTTACAGACAGCTAAAAAAGTCCTTGGTTTCACGCAGCTGGCTCTGCCAAGTGGTGTTGACCCAGAAACTATGCAGGATCTGCCTTATCAGAGGTCAATCAGCCACAGCTCAGGGAACCCTAGTTGAGAATGGCTGCTTTAAAATTGTATTTACATAATACAAAATATTTTATTATCTTAGAATTATAAACCAGTACAATCTGATTGACTTAATCTTTTCTTAAAGACACCTTCACCTGATCTTTTTTGGTATCAAAATTGGAAGTAATCAATCATTATTTGATTTCAATGTCATCAACAGTTTACATTTACTATTTCTATTTTTACTTACTGTATACCAGAGAGTGTTAGCAGATAGAATGTATACTCTTTCTGGCCTCTTGGGACAGATTTATAAAATGGATCCCATTTTTATAAACATAGGTAAAATAATGTTGCCTTGCATAGTTACCAAAGTCACATTTAACTGACTTTGTTACAGCACATTTCAAAGTGGCATTCTGAGTGAGGGAAAATCACCCCTATAGGGATTCTGATGAAACAAAAAAACATCAACATCAGCCCCATCAGGAGAAGGACCCCGCTGGGAGGGTGCACCAGCCAGAGCTGTGGACCATGTCCCCCGTACGGATTGCAGGCTCAGAGAAGTGGACGGGATCTGTCTCTGGTCTGAGCCTGCGATGGGAGAGTGGGTGGGTTCTGGCATCATGATGTCCCCATGGAGGAAGTTTCTTCCCTTTTGAGTGACACACACCCAGCTCCTCGCGCATGCGTGGTCCGTAGCCATCAAATTTAGTGATCTATGGCTCCGAAAAGGTTGGCGACCACTGTCTAATGTACGATTGTCCTTATTTTCAATCCAGATTTTTTTTTACCTTATTGGGTCCAAAATTCCCAAAGCATATGGTAAATTGTGGTAAATATGGTATTGTAGAGTACATGAATAATAAAATTTGAGCTATTGCTTTTTTTTCCCCACCAGAACCTAATTCTTATTACCCCAAATATCAATAATGATGTCCAATAAGTAAATCATGCAGGGGTACACAATGCATGGGTCACAAGTACATAATGCTCACAAGTACAGAGGTCAGGATTAAAAAATTACAGAGGTGCAAAGATTGATAACTCGCACATATCATACACACCAAAATCACATTTTTCAGCACACCTTTTATAGTTTCCTTATCTTGGTTCAACTAAAATCTGCAAAATCCATCTCAGCAGAAATGATGGGTGATGACAAACTGGTCTTTCTTCACTCGCTTCATAACCACCAGGTCTTTATGGCAAACTGCAGTTTTACTTCAGGTGCAAAGCACTCCAAGCAACATGTTTTTTGTTTTGTTCTTATAGAAAACTGACGGTGCATACTTGGATGTGCAGATCTTTTATCGTGTCATTTTTGACTGTCATAAAACTTCATGGGTTCCAAAGATTCTTTATCAGCCTATATGGTCTGATTGTTAGAAGCTAAGCAGCTCATATCTGCTTCCTATTTGTACATATTATAAAATGAAAAATGGCTCACAATATTGCTCAATGAGAATATTTAACAGATTATAACTGACCATAATATAGTGGTCTATTAACAATTTTTATTATTAAGAATGGGTTTTTGAAGCATTTCTTCTAGTTAAAGTATAATTAAAATCCAATAATCATTTGAGACAAAGTCCTAATTATTCATCTTATTTGTTTCCTTAAACTATTTTTCCCAAGCTATCCTTTTAGGCTTTCAGAGTTGACACTGTTTTTGCCCACCTTACACTTCATCATACGTGCCAGTGTAAAGCTTTTTTTGATGATGTGGATATTGGATGATGTCTTACACATTCCCAGTGAACTCCGAATGGTACATTCTGGCAGGTTGTGATTCACAGGGAACATTCTTCTTAGGGGACAACCCTAAAACAAACCTAAATGTTGTTACAATAAATGTATTCATTCTTTACAACCTGCTGGTGGGTGTTCCAGCCCACAGTGCAAACCAACTGTAATACGGAGTGGGTACCCGCTCACACCCGTGTCTCCTGATGACACCTAGCATTGCACCCTGAATCCTTTTATGGTCCTGAAAATAATTATTATTAAAGTTTATTTATAAAGCACCAACATAGTACACAGCACTGTACATTAAATAAGGGTTGCACATGACAGACAAGTACAAACCATACCAAAGGAGAAGCAGAGGACCATGTCCAAAAGGGATCACAATCTAAGAGATGGAGTGAGCAGTGGAGAGAGGAATAATACACTCCATTATTCTTACCATACTTGGCTAGAAATTTGTGCTACTAACTTGGTATATCTGTTTGTTCCAGCAAAACTTTATAGTTGTGTTTTTTTTAATAATAAATACAAAAAATCAATAATGCTAAAATAATTACGAGTATACATTTCTATATCAATAATTCATCCTTTTTCTACTTTAGGAAGACAAGACTACAAGAAAAACAAGCCTGTATTAAAAGCAACAAGACTAAAAGCAGAAGCCAAGAAAACAGCAATAGGGATTAAGGTAGACATGTATTTGATGGCTCACATTAACTTTCACTGTATGTCTACTTCCCTTTTCCCTCAGGATGTGCTGTGTGAATATTGATTTCTGAGAGAGATTGCTTATGACACTTCAAACTCGGAGTAGAATGGCTGCCTCTAAAATATTTATCATCTACTGCTTTACTTAAGGCATCGATTAACCCTGTGACGGGTTCTTATTATAGGTTTCAATGGTCTGCCGTTAGAATAGAATTTTGGTTAAATGCAGCCTACAGATAAAAGAAGGAGTTACTGAAAGTCGCCCTATTTAAAAGGAACCTGTCACAAAACAAACCAGATAGCTGCCATTGCTGACCTGAGGTGAGGGCTCCAGGGCTGAGACTTGGCGAGTTGGCGGTGATTAGGTGTCCTTATACATTAGGCCTGATTTCTGTAAGCTCTCCAGGACTGGAGAAGATAGACTATAATGGGAGAACCTGGGTGATCCAACAAACCAGGAATGGAATTTCCTAAAAACTTTTTGCTATTGGCAATTGTTTTCAGTCCTGGATCTGTCATGATAGTGTATTTTCTCCAGTCTTGGAGAGCTTTAATAAGTCAGGTCATACTTGATATGTATGTTCTTATTCTGGGTCGGTTTGACTCACTAAGCCTTAAAGCAAGGATGAGGATTTTGGCTATCTTCCAAACTTCAGTTGGCTGTGGTATTTATATCATGGGAACTTCCCGTTTTCCTTTTAGAAGATATTGCTAAGAGATAAATTAAATGAGGAATTAGATTACAAGGCTCTGAAAAATGAGCAAAGGTCATGAAATCTGATGTTCCACACATTTGGGTAAATCAGAGCGTAATGATCAGATCCTAAATTTTCAAGAGACAGAAAAAGTGGTTGTATGATGGCCACATACAATAGCTGACACTGTTATAATATGAACTGTAAATGGAAGATATTCATCATTCTTAGCAGTTGGTTTTACCTTGATGGGCCCATTGTCAAACATATTTGCTCTACAATCCAATGAAATCTCAAATAGTAAGACATTGTATGGTCTCCTTTTGCTGTTTGATTAAAGAAATTTAAATATTGGATAGAAGGTTAGTATTGCGTCCAGAGCTGTTTTTTTCTGTCCATAACAGTCCTGGAGCTTGCAACCACTAAAACAAGTCACTGATGCCAGCTGTCATATTTTTGCAACCACAAGTTTCTTTTAAAATTTGATATTTTTCTGTTTGTCTGACTTTTGGCTTTAAATAATTGGAAAGCAGTGATGGTCTTTTCTTGTCCAGCAAACTGAGCATACAAATGAATCTGGCAACGGCCACGCACACAGAGTCTACAAGTGTACATGTTTTATTTAGGAAAAAAAGGTATTAAAATATGTTAAAACAGAAGTGCTTTTCCCTTGTATGTGGCAGATGAAAAATCAATTTTTACAAGTTCTAGCTAATAGGAAATGCCAAGGTATTACTACCAAGCTGTACCAGCTGCTCAGCTTCCAGATGATGGATTTGGGTCTCTTCCAGTATTTGCTATTCTAATCATGAAACAGTGCTTTTTTCCCTCTTTTCTCCTGCTCCTGACTGCAGACCTTGATCAGACACTGCCATGCATTATAGCATGTTTTCACAACATAATCTCTACAGTTAGTGCCGTGTGTCAGTTTTTTAATGAGGAAAAGGAAATTGCCTTTTTGTTCAAAGATGTATCATTAACCTATGTTTCTTTCTCTTGTTTCCTTTTTTTTAATTTAGTTTGATGGTTCCTTTTTGCAATATTCCTGCTTTGTTTTACACTCACATGCCTTTTCTCAAAACAATTTAAAGCTAAACTAACATAAAGCAATACATTTTACATTTAGCAACATTTTCCAGTGGAGTATCAATAGCTAACATTTAAAACAAATGGACCTGGAATATTATCTACGGGAGAATGTTGCTAATAGTAAGACTCCTTTATAAATTAAGCCCCTAAGTTTTATTTATTTTTATTTTTTTTTGGAAATGTTCATTTTAAAGAAAGTCCTATCAGTCCTGCTTTTGACTTTTCAGCTCTTTTACCAGTGTTTTACTGTTGGTGATATGGGTCCCCATAAAAAGTTGAAGGGTTTTGTTTCCCATAGCAATTTACATACAAAACAGTTGCCGATAGAAGACAGAGCAGTATTTTAGGCAGTACAGCATAATTCTCTGCTGAGCAACTACCATGACAAGCTACCAACAAAGGTTTTTGTTTTTGTTTAAAAGGTAATAGTATTCCCTTTTAAAAAGTGTTCCTATGGCCAATAATAAATTACCTGGGAAGTCTACTGGAATTATAACGGAAACAAATGTTATTTGGGCCAAGGAGACTTTTTAAAATAAGACTGTGGGGCCAAGATCATAACAGAGCCTAGATACCACTGTTTGCTGTCTTGATACACCCCCTACGCTATGTACACCGGTTCCTTCCTATTTATAAAGATTTAGTATGCTCTAAATGACGCAGAAAGAGTTTTATGATTGGAGGACATCTCATCCAATCACAGAGCTCCTTTGCTTCATTGCACAAACGTGCATATTTTGTAAAACATGTTGCTGCCCTTTTAAATGCACAGTGCAGCCATAACACTGCTTCTCAAATGATTCTGTGTGTGTGATTAACAGTACATGTATAATTTACATATGCTGCTAAGATTTAGATTTATACTTCAAGGGACTTTAAAGTGCCCATTTGCACTAGATTGCCAGTAATTTTATTTCAGTTCCAGCATTAATTATCTTAAGCATTGGGGTTTTGGCCAATTCTTTTTCTGTCTAAAAAAGCACCGCCTATACCCTTTACTTTTTTTGCAAGCAGTATATCCATCCAGCAGCCCACAGGCTGATACCTAAAGACTTAAAAGGCCTGATTTGTTAAATCTCCAAGGTTGGAGAAGATACAATTTCATCAAGGAACTTGGGTGATCCAGCAAACTTGAAATGGACTTAAAAATAATTTGCTATTTGTTAGCAAATGTTTTCAGGTGTGGACCAGATCCATTCCAGGTTTGCTGGATCACCCAGCTTCACTGATGAAAGTGTATCCTCTCCAGCCTTGGAGAATTTTAATAAATCACAGTCATCACATCGGCAGTAGTGATATATGGGCCAGTAGAAGGAACCATACAAAACAACCAGATATCAGACACCTCTGAAAATGTGTCAGATGCTAAATATTCTTCAGTAACCTAAGCTCTTGAAAGTAACAAAGAACAGGACATAGTCAGCTGGATCGGTATTTTTTTATCACTTGCAGGATAGGCTTTTTTGTTTTTTTGCATTTTTATGACAACACTTTAAGTCAATTTAATTCACTCAGTTCATTCTAGATATGCATTCTCCTACCAAGCCAGCCAGAGAAGTTATGTGTTATTTGCTTTTATGATGTTCTGTAATATGATTTTGAGGGAGTGTAAGTGGAAAAGTCTGATGACACCTGAATCATGTGTGAAGTGCTATTTTTACCTTGACAGTGCGTGTTTACAAACTGGTTGCTAATGGCCTTCATTGTCTCAGCACAGAACAATGTGACGCAAAAGGCATGTTCAACAGTACATTTTTCCTCCATAATGCAACATTTTAGAAGGACATTTCTGCTTCAAAATCCTATCTGTGTCACAATGCCAGGATTGTAGAAGTAGAGTTACATTGTGTAGTGTCAACACAGAGAACAAAAGACTGGCAGGTTCTGAACAAAATACAATTTTTCATTCTTCTTTTCAAGTGTACAGAATGTTTTCTAACTGGGTTTAGGAATATTCTGTTTGCAAGATACTATACTGGCCATCAATGAACTTCTATACAGTTCAGCAATAAATGAATTTATGAGTTGAGTCTTTCAATGAAAATACTTTTGGTTTTAATGTTGTATCACCCATCCTACAATATTAGTTAGATATATGGCTGTCCTGAGAACATAATATGTAATTAACACCTTTAGAGTACATATTGGAAAATCTCTGTGACTCCTACAGCAGCCCTAAGTCTTAAGATTTAGTATAAATAAGCAGATCCTTTGCCAGTTCACAATATTATTAAATTATCAGTATTTAATTGATTGCACGACACAGTGCACACTCCTGTGCAGGATTCTGCGCTTCCCATTCATTGTTTTTTTATTTCTGTTTTATTTGTAGATCTATACTTGGATTTAAAAGACACTGTCATTAGTGGGTAGCACTTTGGCCTTTGCAGCACAGGTTCCCAGGTTTGAATCTCGGCCAGGGCACTATCTGCATGGAGTTTGCAGGTTCTCCCTGTGTCTTTTTGGGTTTCCTCAAGGTACTTCGGTTTCATCCCACATTCCAAAAAACATGTAGTTAAGTTAGGTGGCTTCCCCTCAAATTGGTCCTAGACTGTATTAAGGACATTTGACTGAGGTAGGAACATTACATTGTGAGCCCCTTTTGATGGACAGTGATGGATCTGCACTTATGCATCCATACAAACTTGGCTGCTGTTAGTGCTGAGACTGCAACTTAGCCTGTCACCTGACTAGCTTGAAAACTGGAATAATAATTTTTATATGAGGATACTTGAAAAACTAATATTGGGAGTTGAGGGTAGTCCCCAAAGTTAAGAAGTGGAAATTGGTGGCATACCATTTGGAACATCATAAACGTGCATATGCACAATAATTTGATGTTAGGTAAATATTTCCCAGCGAAACCAGAAAAGCTGATCCATTTCTTCTTCACGTCACATCTCATATGTGCTGCCGCTTAGGCTATGCACACACGTTAGATTTTTGTTGTTTCACGATCCTTTCCAACAACAAAAGACTGAAAGATACATAAACGAGCATTGTACATACAGCGCTGTTCTGCTCAATGGAGAGGGGGGAGAACGAGCAAGTGGCACCGCGCTGCGCTCTCTCCCCTTCACTTGCATTACGATTGTTCATCGTTTGTGGATCCGGCCAGGACAGATCTATGAACGACATCAGACGAGTGCTGTACACACGGCAGATTCTCGCCTGATGATAGCCCTGAAACAATCATCGGGACGAGAATCATCTGACGTGTGTACATTATGTGTGCCTTATGGTAGAGAAGCAATATATATATATATATATATATATATATATATATATATATATATATATATATATATATATATATATAATAACGAATGGTGACACACTGTTGTTTTTGGGTACTATATCAGTTTGCACCAATAATTTATCCAGAACTGATTAAGCAGTTTATTTTGATTTATTGATAATTTTATTTGTCAGGGTTTGCTTTTCAAACATAGAAAATCTTGGAGGAGTTGCCAGGCTATATGTATTAAAGCCCAATACACCCAAAATACATCAGGATCGGGTTTTACCCAATGAACTCAAACACTCCAATTGACTATCTAGTGAATCCAATTGACTATGAAGCATTAGGTGGAAGACCCCCTTCTCGTGACTTAGCAAAGGCAGGTGTCACAGCAAAGAATTCCAGTGGGGAGTTTTCATATTTGCAGTCTTTTGGAGGTAAAGAATACCAGTAGGTGATTTATTGGTTAAATTAGTTTGAAGTGGACTAAAAACACAAGTACAGTTGAAGCATAATAATATAGCTTGTTAAAGATGCCTCATTTGCATGCAGCTGGTTTCAGTGTGATGATGAGGATGATGATGATGATACAGCTGTCAGTAGGGGGTTAATCTCCTACTATGCAATAACATTTCCCCTATGTAGTTGAGCCCTTGGGGTTTTCCTTTAAATTTTTTTATATCTGATAGTATGTTGGTCTTTGCCAATGTTTCTAGTGAAATCGATATTATAGTAGTTAGTATTTCTTAATTTTTGTAAATTAAAGGCTCATTATAGGTATACTTGCAGTATTCTGCAATTACTGAACTTCTATTGTATGCTGTAATCAAACAGAGACTTTGAAGTGAAGCATCAAACATTCTTTTGTAGCAACCAGACTAGTTAAAGCAGATTTTTTGTTATTTGTGTATTTTAATTATATTCCAAAGGTGCCTACTATGCTTACATTTTATATAGATGAAATGTGTTTAAAAAATGTTGTGCTATGTCCGGTTTCAAGGACCTAATTGGGTCCACTCAATTTTTAATTGCAGTTTTGCCTATATTAGTGGTAAATTGAAAAGATGGCTCAAAGACTCCAGTTTTCTGGTCATGAGACATATTGTGAAAAGACATTGTATTCACTTGACCTGAAATTCAGTGAGCAAGGGAAGAGTAAAATATTGAGCAATCTCTCTCAATTCAGTATTAGGATTTGTATTCAGTATTGTGGATGTCCATTCCACAATATATTCCACATGTGAGATTTGGACAGTGACAGTGGCATTAGTAAATCCGGTACAAAATGGTATACAATTTGCAGACTGTGCAGTGAAGCTGGGTGATCCTACTAACCTGGAATGGATTTCTTTAAAGTGCTAGCAAATGTTTTGAATCCTGGACCACATCCATTCCAGGTTTGCTGGATCACTCACTAATGAAAGTGTATCCTCTCCAGCCTTGGAGAGCTTATAATAAATCAGGCCTTATGTTTTTAAATGCGATATTACAGCAAAGTCTTCTTTAAAATGTATCCAGCTTTGCATGACTTTCTTTTTCACATCTACTTATGGTGTTCTTTCCATACTTACCACATTACTTCTCTTCTCCATTTGCAGAATAATAAATAATTGCTGCAGTGTTTTATATAAAGCATTTTAGCAACGATTAAAACCCACAGTCCATTTGACTTCTATCTGTAGCTAATGGGTATTTGTCCAACCTAGGGAGAATAAATAACACCAATTTTAAATATGCCCTCGTTTTAGCAGGAAGAGTTTATTATCCCCTCAATACTGTTTTAAAGCTTCTATGTCGCTAACAAAAGAAAAAAAAATTCTGCGGTCATCTCAAAGCTCTATTTCTACTTCCAAATGCTGGACGGTTCAGAATAGGCAACTCCTGACCTGGCCACTCAAACACAGAACACTGTTCCAATTGGTAGTATTGAGATTTGTCTACCCAATCATAAAGTATGCCAGCTGTCCCATGGAGCTATAGGAATTTGGGGGAGACAGGAGCTTGTTATTTTGGGTTTAACAGACCATGTTACTTTGAACATAAAACATTGCTTCTGCATATGAAGTCTAAAGCCCAAAACTTTCTTTGTTTTGGCAAACATTGTTACAGTAAATTGCTTTCGGCTTCTTAGTGTCAAGCAGAGAGCATGCGGTTT
Organism: Pyxicephalus adspersus; assembly: GCF_032062135.1. NCBI lineage: Eukaryota > Metazoa > Chordata > Amphibia > Anura > Pyxicephalidae > Pyxicephalus > Pyxicephalus adspersus. Next base: position 25,119,966 of record NC_092862.1, read on the forward strand.
TTAAATACAATGGACCAATAAACAGTTTAGAATATTTAAATATAATTATGTCCTCCCTCCATAGATGACAGCTCCATTTAAATGTAAAATTATCATTAAAAAAATTATTTATCATTTATAAACCAGACAACATACAAGAGTGTACGGGCTGCAAGAAAGTATACAAAACTGAGATCCTTATGGAAAAACCTTATAATGTACCATTGTGCACATCCCACCGAATAGAATATTCCTATATAAAACATGCAATAAAGAGACTTCTGTGTTAGGCTAGGTACACACGTGCAGCTCAGGGCTGATGTCGGACAAGAATCCTATGTGTGTACTGGGCTCGTCTTCCACGGACGATGGATGACGAACGATTGTAATGGAAGTGAAGAGAGAGAGAGCACAGACTTCTTCCGTCTTGGAGAGCTTTAATAAATAAGGTAATTTTCTGTAAATTTAATGTAGGTGATCGTTTTTGCAATCAAAAGATGGTCAAAAAGAAAAACATTGGATTGTGTATGAACAGAATGGAGAAAATTAGTACTTTGTAAGTAGTAAAGTAGTGGGTTTGCATGATGAAGTTTTACTTGCCTTTCCTGTGTCAGTTAACAATTTTCACAAAGACTACCATGCTCACATTTATCCGATACCAACATGACAGCTCTCAGACCTCACCGTTCAGTGCATCAGTGGATGATATGTAAACTTTTAGGGGGCTATTTTACGCTATCCAATCAATTTTTCAATGTTATTACCCTGTTATTATTATTATTATACATGACTGCACAATTTAGTTTAGAATTAGGTGTTTATGTTTGTAAGTTTGGCAGCTCTCACAATATTTATTATTATTACACAGTATTTATATAGCATCAACATATTCAACAGTGCTTTACAAAGTCCATAGTTATGTCAATTATATACAATTTATTAAAAAAATTCACTTTGCACATATAGAGCAGGATGGTTAGGTTTCATTGTTGGACTTATTCCCATACAAGGAACTCTACAGATTTTTTTGGTCTTGATGCTGCTCATACAGTTCTCTATCTACCACAACATCACAACAAGGCCTATGCAGCCAACAGTTATACCTGCAAAAATTAATTCCCATTTTCACCTAAAACAAATAACACTTCGCTGACCACAGAACCGAATGCTGTACTTTGGCTTGTTACTGACAACAATAAAGTCCCACTTTAAGAGCTTGACAATCAGTGGGAATCTGATAATGCTTAATATAGCAGAGATATGGGGCCTGGTTTATTAAAGCTCTTCAAGGCTGGAGAGGACACCCTTTCATCAGTGCAGCTGGGTGATCCAGCAACCCTAAAATGGATCTGGTCCAGAAATCAAAATATTTGCTAGCAAATTGAAAATGAATAGAGAAATCTATTTCAGGTTTTTTTGGATCACAAATCTTCACTGATGAAAGTTTATCTTTTCCAGCCTTGGAGAGCTTTAATATATTGAGGTCCATGGGAATCCTTCCAAAGACACAGACCACATGGGACATTCCACCATGAGCATAGTAACTTGAGCCACACTTCCAAGGGCCAGGAGACTGCACATGATTTTATTTTCCTTTGCACAGGGTGTGTGACTTTGTGCCATGTTTTCCCTGAAGCAGAAAACCCATTTTTAATTACTGACAGGTTTTTAGATGGCACAGAATAATAATGTGAAATTAAATATAAAAACTGTAAGGCCAGAAAATAATTGTCTAGCAAACACTATGCCCATAGAGGATTATGTGTCTACTAATTAGGTTGTTTTATGAGAATGTTATTACTGTGTCAGTTTAAGGCAGTATTTAAAGCAAAGGTTCCTTTAGTTGATTGTATTTATAAAACTTTTTAATTTCCCCAAAGAACAATTTTATTCATTAAGATTATGTCAGAAAGACAAAGAGCTACTAAATAGGGATACAATGTGAAATAAATAAATAAGACACAGTAACTTAAACTATTTAAATTACAGCTGTTTTTTTTTTTCTTTTTAAATCAAATTTAGGCCCTGTAGACTAAAACATCAGGTGCAGGTGATGGTCATTTTACATTAACCCTATTACCCTGTTGTTTACGTTCTGCAGAGCTCTGGATAGAGAATGGATAAAAAGAAAATGATGTATAAAACCACTACGCTGAGTTTGTATGTTCTTGAGCTATAGCTGCCAATTTTTTTTTTTTTTTTTTGCTTTTAACTTCTAGGGTGTGTCCAATGTCTGGTCCCACAATGGATGTTGGGATTCCTTACACCAGCACCGGTTTCCCTACAAAATACAGTAGTGACATAGCAGTTGGCAGTTGTTGTAGCTCAATGGGGGAACAGGAAGGTGACATGTCTTAACAACGAATGAAGAATCGCACTGATAAGTGTATCTCTTTATCAGTCTCCTCTCTATCAACATGCATCTTGCACTACATTACAGTTTATTGTCTTCTTGTGGTCTGAACACTTCTGTACAGGGATATCAAGAGGCTGATAACATTTTCTTCAATAGGAGTTTTATCTTTGGGTGTCTTTCATATTTTGAGTGAGATGCAGAGCATTCATGTGAAAAGTGAAAAATTTATCAGAGGGTTTGCCCCCCAAAAATGTAAGTTTATTATCCCCCAACTCAAATTGACACACAATAAAAATTGTGTGTGTATGGGAAGGGTGGAAAAAATATATCTGCTACCCAGTATTCCTTGGCAAGAGTATTGTTGCGGTCCTTCCAGTGCGATCTCAATAATGCCAAGGATCTGAAATCTCACAAGAAGACTCTCTTGTCTTCTCATGTGGTTTTCTATCCATGTCATTCTCAGGATCTCATTAGAAGGATCCTGACTTCACTCCCTACAGTTTGGAATCTAGCTTTAAGGTAAGTATTCTTTCTAACTTATCTGGGATTCCTTATGTAATAGGTTGGATTCTTTATGTAAAAAGTAAACCTTGCATTTTGGTGCAAGGTTCATTTTTAGGACCCTGTCACCAGATGATTATATAAAAATCTGAAAAGTTTTTATGTACGTTTAACATATTTTATACACCTTATTTACATGTTTATTTGACCCCTTGGTGTAGACATCCAGAAGTCCTGAGGCTGCTCCAAGATGTCACCCATAGACTGCTACATAAAAGGTTACGAAGAAGAGAGAATCAGAGAAGTTGGGTCAGCATAGACAGTATCTCAGTATAGTCAAAAGTTTCTCCTGGGGGTTATACCATGCATGGAGGGCGAGGGTATGCTAGAGAGATGACACCAGGGAAGTCTAGCTGGATAATTAATTTTTGGAAAGCCAAAACCAACAAGTATACACATTAAAATACTTGATTTTTTCTGTGTGTTTACGTGCAATTTTTTTTACAATATGACATGGTCTCCTAATAGTAATTTATAGTCTGTTGAGCATATGTTTTTTTTTTTCAGATCAGGTGTAACATTCTCTCTTGCCTCCTATAGTAACACTGAGTGACCAGTCAAAAGTCTGAACTGTGCCATGAGTAGGCAGACCTGTTTAAGATTTGACTTTTAGAATTTTGCCAGGGCAGTGCTGGCAAAGTTAAAGGAATACCCCTTAGGGTCATTCTGTACAACCTGGTAATTAGCCTGGTTTTTGATTAGTTGGCACTTGTTTAGTGTTGTTTATTACATACAGATACAGCTGGAAATCCTCAACATTACATTAATTTACATTATCAAGAATGATCAGCAAATAGCACTGGCTATTCAGCAACAGATGATGTGTATAGCCCATTGTGTGGCATTTTATCTGATAACATAGTCTGTCACATCGTATATAGAAATAATTGTATAGCAAGCAAAATAAAGCATGGCAAACCTGCTTCTTTTATATTCCACAACTGACAATGGTTACATTAAGGCAACGATTGGTTGTTTTATATAAATCCATAAGGGACAGCTGGCAGCCCTAAGTAAAACCCTACAAGGAGTTTTTTTTTCCATTTTGTTTGTTCAGCAGATGTTTGGTAAAAACCTGATAATTATTATACATATACAGTTTTTTTGTCTGCTCACAGAAATAATCATAATGAAAAGCTTACATTCCAATCTACAGCACTACACTATTATTTTGAAGAATATATTTTCATAGAGGTTTGCATATTTTACAATTTAAGCTACAGTTTAATAAAAGTTTTGACGGGTTTCCTTTTTTTCACTGGTGATATGGCTAAAGCTATGTCATTTTATCACATGATTCCTTGAAGGAGAGGTCAGGCTTTTAAGCTCTGATCTTTGCCTTCTACAGTGATCATGTGACTCAATGCCATGTTTTTTTGGTATGGCATTAGCCACAGTGAGGCTGAAATCATGTATTTTATAGGAAATGTGTATTTAGGCCTAACATTTTCTGTAGAAAATTCTTAAGAGCACCCCCAAGCTGAGAGATCCACATGTACTATGGCCTGTATGAAGTATAGAAATGGCAGCTGCTCTCTGCTTCTTCTTGGGGTGGCCAACTTTTGGATCATGATCATCCAAGACATTCTTCAGTATAGTATATATATGTATTGTATACGAAATGTAGCTTATACCTAACCCAAAGCATAAATGTTATGCTACAGCTTGTCCCAATTAGGTTTCTAGTAAGAAAAAATACAGTCCTGCATGAGAGCAGAGCAGAATAGAACAGAAAGGCTATAGGAGGAGTGAGGGATAAGGTAAGAAAAAAAGCTTTTTCCCTGAAGAACAATCATCTGCTCTTTGCAAGGGTACCTTTTTAAGTTTTAAAATGTTTGTATCAAAATGTTAATGTAAAAAAATGCTGGTAAACAATGGTAATAAAGAAATGATGATCACTAGTTAGCGTTAACTCAGAATTTATAAGGGTTTAATTTTTTATTTAAAATAATTTATAGGTTTGCTTAAAATTGTGTCATTGTGTGCAAATCAAAGGCTTTCATTTGCACATTACATAGTTTATGAATGAAGGCTGCAAGCCCAGGCTTTATTCATATCTCAATGAACAGCAGGATCTGGCTGTTAAACTCCAGTGCCAGACAATCTGCTGTGCACTGAGTATCAGGAAGTGCTTCCAGTGTTTCTTGTATATAGAGTGGGACCTGGCTTTTTACACTGTGACAGATTAAACTGAAATATCCTTTTTCCTGGTTTATCTACAAGGCTGGATTATCAGTTTAAACTGCTGCAGTGCCAGGAGCACTCTAGTAGCTGTGCCCTTTCCCCATCACAGAATCCAAATCTTGCTTATCCCAACCTGGACCTGGTTCTGGATCTCCTGTGCAAAAAGCATATTTACATTTTTATGTGCCATGAAGTTCTTTAAAAAGGACAAACACTGAATATTTTGGACAGGAAACAAAATTATTATTATTATTATTATTATTATTAATGATAATAAACAGCATTTATATAGCACCAACATATTACGCAGCACTGTACAATTAATAGGGTTTGCAAATAACAGACAGACACAGACAGTGACACAGGAGGAGAAGAAGACCCTGCCCAGAAGACCTTACAATCTAAGATGTGGGGAAGCAGCATACCTAAAAAGGGGAGATAAAAGAATGTGGTGATTCATACTTTATACAAGTGTAGTAAAATGTGAATGCCAATGATTTAATTCTCCTTGTTGGTGAGTTATTTGTGCTGTCTTATTCTTCTTTGTGTTATAGTTGAGCACAGGGACTGGTTGTTCACACCTAGCAATCATCTGCATCTTTAAAGCAATCAGATGCTGTTCTTGTCTTTTTTTTTTCTTCCTTAATCACTGTTGCTCTGGGAGAGGTGGTGGCCCTCGTCCAAGATCACGTCCGATCCAAGTTTGTGTGTTTTGGAGAGAGAAAGAGAATTGAGATTGATTGCCATCATCAACCAGCGTGTGCCATTATTCCATTTCCCCTGTGGATACATTGGCATAGACGGCATGGATATCAGAGCAGCAGGTTGCTTGGCATCGCATGTGGCAGCATCACGTCTGGAGCATCTGCATGCCTGCCATGTAGAGATGGAAAGAAAGGATTCTATCTCCTGCTATTATCTCCTCTTCTTCTGCCCGTATCAGCTCTTTGCTGAAGACATTCGCACGTTTACTGAGAAAGTATGATAACAGCAAACTAACAGTAATTTCATATTCTACAGACTATAAACAATAGAACTAAAGATTAACCAAATACTCGGTCCCATTTCTAAACAACTGCAGGCAAATGTTAAAAATAAATGCATGCTCTGGGAAACCATCCATTTCAACAGGATCTAAAGTATGTTCTCTCTTTTAACTGTATACTTTACTACATAAAATATATTGGATCAAGAGATCACATTCATTCCTATGTGTCTTGTTCCTATCTATACAGTACAACGCATTGCATTTTAAAATACAAAATGCTGAATTAGAGCGCATCTTGCATAAAAATATATCCTATTAGTTCCCACCCTTATGTAAAATGCCAAGTTAAATGTACAAAAAACATTTGTCATGTGATTATTATTATTAAACAGGATTTATATAGCGCCAACATATTACGCAGCGCTGTACAATGTGATGTCATTATGCCTCAACTCTGGGAAAGCAGTGGATCCCAAATCTCACCAAATTCACTCCTATACTCTTAATTTTTCTTTGGCAAGAGACTGAAAACCATGGTATTTTCTTTTCTTTTCTTTAGATTTTACCTTGCATTTTAGGGCTATTTATCTAATGGGCAGCCACAGTTTTATTACCTTGAAAAATCTGTATGTGTCGAAATATAGCATTTTGGGTTACAGTGTTCAACTCAGATTTTTTTTAAAGCTGGATAGGAAGAAATTGTAAGCAGGTGGTGGTCCTTGTATTGTGACCCAACTCTTCAAAAACAGCCAGGTCAATACTGAAAAGTGGTGGGTGGTGCGCCCAGCTAAAAGGGCCTGGGGAGAACACTGGGTTATAAAGTGTTTATTATACTTTAACACACTCATAGGGCAATAGCAAGGTAATATTTAATCTCTTTCTTTTTTTTCTTTATTATTACATGAAAAAAGCTTATCTTCTTGATACCTATTTAAAAAAAAAAATCTTAAAATTGTTCTTCTTGTTCTGTGCATAATTTGCATCATATGTACATAGAGGGAGCTTTTCATTGTTACTGTATTTTACTGCCCCTCATAATACAAAGTTAGCCATTTTCTTAAAAAAACATGCACTGCAAAGGTAACTGATATCAATTCTTAGAAAAAATTCATTGCAATAAGCCACTGAGAGCTCCCTCTGGTGGTTTATCTTCAAATACCCACATTTAAAGTAACAATAATATATGAATGAGTAGTCATGTAAGCTAAAGTGCTTAGCACACACGGCTCACCATCTGGTTATACATTTTGCATTGATAGACCATTTGCTTCCTAACTTGCGTGTTGATGTTACACAAAGGTATATTACTAATCGACAAGTAAATGTTGACTATTTTCTTTACTGACTTACTGCCTGACACCGTTTTATGTGTGACAATAAGTTAGAAGGATGCATTACTCCTCAAAGGATCAAGGATAATCCTTTGCAGTATTGTATCTAGTGCGCTTGTTTGTCATAATGCACTCTTATATAGTCCATGTTTTTGAAAAAAAGTTATTATATCTAGACACTTCTAAGTCACCTTAACAGTCCTAGATGGACTAATATATATATATACTACTACTATATATATCTTTATACAGGTAATTATAAAATATTTAACATTTCATATAAAAATGTCATATTTACAAATGTCATTTAAGAGTTCGAAAACACTAGGATGCCCTTGGATATTAATGAGAGTTAGAAATAAGTGTTTTACAGTAGACTTGAATTGAATATAGTGTTTTATAATCAGAGGAGCCCTGTAATTTATTATAAAGCCACTTTTGGATTATTATTTCTAACAATGCGCAATGCACCACAATGCATTCACTTCAGTTTGAATAAATACAGTTTATAAAAGTCTGGGGAACACTAAGTTTTATTAGAGATAATTAATTTAAAGTCAAGTCCTTGGAATGACTTTTAAAAAAAATGTTTGGTTAATCAAGAAGATGTTATTCTTTATATATTTATAATGGATACTTTTGTGAGGTGGTATTACTCCTACAACTGGAGAGATTTTACCTTACTCAAAGGTACATTTCACTTTTGGTAGTTGTCAGGGAAATTTTAGCTACTTTTTGTACCACTGATAACTCTTACAATTTTGTTTTTCTGCCACTTGCTCTTCCAGCGGACCACAGTGAGCAGAATTGTGAAGCAAAGGTAAAAAAAGGAAATCTCTACAACAAAACAATCTGCTGCACAAAACCTGAAAGATGTTCTAACTCTACCCAAATGTATCCACAATTTGAATCAAAATGGCCAGGAATAATATCAGGCAACCCCCCATTTCCAATCTTCAAATCTTTTACTTACCTTTCACCTATCTAGTGAGATATTGTTAATTAGATCACCAAAGTAGCTTGTCAAACGTATTTCTGCACATTTAGGATTTTTGATGTGTATGAGTGGTTTTCTCATCAATATTTCATTCATTGGGAGAGATGGATACAGGACGAGAAGAAGAGTTAGGGGCTACCTGATACATAGATGTAAAAATAATTTATTGTAATCTAGCTCTTAACCTTCACCAACTCGACACCATTCCATTACCCCCTACTATTCCTACTCTCAACTCCTAGATTGTAAGCTCTGTTGTGTTGGGCAGGGTCCTCTTCTCCTCGTATGTCATTGTTTGTATTTGTAAATGTACAGGTTTGTTGTCTCTAATCCCTATTTATTGTACATATGTTGGTGCTTTATAGGGTTGATAATAATTAGTAAGATGGAAAAATTAAAAGTAAAAGTCCTGCCCTAAATGTAACCACAAAACCAAAAAAATGAAAGTAAGACTTTTAATGCACTCAATATCCCACTAATTAAAACAAACATTTATTATAGTATAAAAAACAGTAATGAATTCTAAAAACAATTATACATTATTATATAACTTGCAGGAGTTATATAATGTGTGTGCACATTATATAATGTGTGTGTTATGTGTGTGTATTATATGTGTGTGTGTATATATATATATATATGTATATTTGTTTTTAGAATTTAATAAATACTATTTTTTATATTATATTAAATATTTGTTTTAATTGGTGGGATATTGAATGCCTTAAAAGGCCAACTTTCTATTTTTTGATTTTGTTGTAAAGATATCAGGATGTGGCATGGTTGATTAGGGTTAGTGGGGCAGCATTATCTGCCCTAAATGTAATAGATGCTATCTGGGGTCTGCAGGATATTTATGGCCATTGTGTATCATTGCTATAACATAGGCTTACAGTAGGGTTGTCTGTTCATTTCATTCACCAGATACCAGATAAGTGTATGTCTGTGAGTATATTTAACAGATCATTATCACGCACCTGACCGTCATCCTAAATCTATGGCTGCCTGTAAAATTCATAGCTCTCTCCAATTTCAGGATACAGTTGCAGCATTGTCACCTCTAATGCTAGAACGGATTGTGTGCACACCGATTATCTGCATTGTGTGTGTTTTCGTGAATAATAGGAAAGCACATCTGTACGTACTGTATCACAGCACTCTTCTGACATTCATTATGTGAGTTGAGAATAGTACACTGTACAGGTCTGCTGTCCATTCTCCCAAGCAGATGGCTGCTACAGTTGTGTGTCACTTGCTTATTACATCCTCTTAAGATTAGTAGCTGCATGTCCAGATGGGCCTGAAAGAACAGCTGTGTATAAAAAAAGAAAATAAATGAAACCTGCGTGATGGTTTTTTCAGGAGGAAAAAAAAAGTGTCCTAGTTGCAGTAAAGAAAAGAATACCCAGCGCTTCCTTTTCTCCGCTCTCGCTAATATGTTTGCTAATCATTTGTGGTTTGTTTGTATTTTTTTTAATTTAAGTAAATATTCATAATTTGCTCCTTTAATGCGGCTGTGCATTTATTTCACACAAGGGCCGAATAAATAGCAAAATTATCGAAAAACTTGTCACAATGCAAAAATCACGACGATGCCTCAGAGAAACGTATGTTACAGTTGGAATGTTTTGAACAAATTTATGCCATTAGCGCTAAAACATGAACAGCCAGGTAGAAAATCCCAGCAGAACATAAGCAAATGTAATGAATAATTCATGATAGATCTTTTTTTTTTTTTTTTTGTTAAACTGCAAATGGTGTTTTGAAGGTTGCTCATTTTATATTTATTTATTTTTTCTTTGTACGCTGTCGTAAGATGTTTGTTAATGAAATGGCCTTATGTGAAATAATGCCAGAAATGGATGGATGGAACTGAAAACATGTATTAGAAATACTCGATTTAATTTTCTCTTCTTTTTTTTTTTTTATTCCAGTGCCCCTTGTAAATTCACAAAGTGTGCTCCTGTGCGGTGTGCTTTACATAATGATTTTAACGCACTTTAAAAAAAACATTTACATCAATGTTTTTAAAGCAGCATTTATTCATGTGTGTGTTTAATTGTGAATGAAAAAAAGGTCCGTTTGTTTGTTGGATATATATTTTTTCTTGGAAAAAAATGTTTTATGTTATGAAAAGGACATTTCAGCATAATAATAAAAAAATGTATATTACTGTTAAAGCTTAACTCCAGGCAGCTATTAAAGATATACAATAATTTGGCTTCTCATTTACTTATACTTAAATGTATTATATAATGAAAACAATGTAAGTGCATGGATTTCACTTGGTATTAGCTGCGTCCAGTGCTTGTACAATGGAGGTCAGAATAAAATGGAAAAGGCAGAATGGGTGACAGTTTGTGTGCTGCTTGTGATTGTGCTTATAATAAGCATGCTTACTGTCCAATCACAAGCTGTGGGAGGGACGGGACCTACAAATGTTCCCTAACTGGATTGGAGAACAATTCAGGTCTCCAGACCCTAAAATGGAATGAAAACTGTGATACAATTAGGCAGCACAATGGCTCAGAGGTTAGCACTTTGGCTTTTGCCAGTGTTCAAGCCAGAAATTTTTGCAGGCTGGGTGGTAAGAAATTGTAGGTGTGTGGCAGCCGAAAAGTCCTGGGTGGTTGGTGGGCCCAACTAAAAGGGGCTGGGTAGAACACTACTTTGTAGAGCTAGGTCCGAGGTTCGAATCTTAGCCAGGACACTATCTGCATGGAGTTTGCAGGTTCTCCCTGTGTTTGCGTGGGTTTCCCCCAGGTACTCCGGTTTCCTCCCACATTCCAAAAACATGTAGTCTGGTTAATTGGCTCCCTCCAAACAGACTATGATAAAGACATGGTAGGGATATTGGATAGTGAGCCCATTTGAAAGACAGTGACATGACAATGGACTTTGTAAAGCACTGTGTAATATGTTTGCACTATGTAAATGCCGTATATTAATAATAATAAATATACTCCCCTATCCCCGTAATATTGCAGGGCACCACCATCTTTCTTCTTTTCTTTCTTGAGATGATCTTTGGCCATCCTAATTGGCCAGGCCGTAATAACGCTCCACAGGCACTCAGGAGTTTTTGTTCCCAGCATACACAAGGAAAGCTAGGATTGCTGGGTTTTCCTGGCTACAATGCATAAATTGACACTTAGCAATCGGGCAGGAAAGGGCAGTTGTTACAGAAGGGGCATCACCTGTCTTTTGTGCAGTAAACACCTGCTTGATCACCAATGGTAAAAGTGGGACTTAAGTTTGACTTAAAGCACAGGCTGAGCTCAGCATATTAGGCTAATCATGTCATGAATTATTCAATAATGTGCAGTTAAAGCATTATTTCTGTGCCCTGCACCCACTTGAGTTGTGGTCCATGCACAGATTTATAGATTGCTGCCTCTATATCTCTTGGGCAACACTCCAGCATACTCATACATATACAGATCCAGATATATACTGTACCTTTGTCTTGGTTTTAGGGTTACTGCAAATGTAACACTGTGACTATCAATATTACACAGTAAACAAGGATAGATATTTTTTTACAAAGATCCAAACCCAATTTCTAAAATCTCATCAAAGCTTTAACATTTTTAAATATTTTAAAATAATACCCAGGGATCCTGTCATTAAGGTTTGTTTAGGGACTTTCCTTTATGGGATGACCACAGCATCATCTGTGTGATGTCAGCTGGTCACATGTGCCCCAGTGAGACAGACATGATCCAATGTTATCACTATCAGTAAGCCACTAATGTAAAGAAGTGCTGGAAGCAACTGCAGCACTAAAAATTAGGAAAATAAAAAGTGTGTGTAATGCATCTTTATTAAATTCATATTCTCAACTTTAAAGTCAACCTATAAGTATCTCAGTTCACAAACCTGCTGGAAAAATGGTATGAGCTGATATTCTTGAATGCTGTTTCATTTATAATATATATTCATATGTAAGATATAATGAATAATAAATGTTCTTACACAAGTGCAGAAATTACCAAATTATTGTAACATTTGTTCTATATCTTTTTTTCTAGGAGGTGTTCCTTGTGGTTGTAGCCATTCTGTTCTTGCTTCTGGCCCTTTATGCCTTGTTTTACCTTAAATTAACAACGCCAGTGGAACCCAGAGAAGATTCTGATGACTGACGAATGTCATGAGAACAGCAAGGACCTGGACGATGTGAAGATATACACCGCAGTGTAAAGAGTTACTGTGGCAACACATTCCAGTTCTGTTAAATGCTGAAAACATTCCATGTCAGGGGTAATGATCATAATGAATAAAATGCATACTTGATGCAGCCATTATTAAAGGAGAGCTACAGATAAATTCAGTTAATAATGTAATTTTTTTTAATCTACACAAAGGCTATCGATCCACATACTCTTTGGGCCAATAAATGGTCTGTTTGCTTGCCAACCATCAGTTTCTTCTGAAGAAATGCAGTTCATAGAGTATTAATGATGTACAAATTGCACACACACATAGAAACCAATCAAATTTTTCCTATTTGATCATTAAAATTAACTTAAGGAGCAAGTTCTTCAAATAATGTACCCTTTGCATCAATTTGTTTAATTTTAAACTGTGTATTGCAGATATATGACATAGATGATATCTTCTTGCTTTCCAAGGTTTGAGTACTCGAGGAGACTCAAACATTGTCACAGATTGAGGGTTAGTATACATAGGTGAATAAATTGGCCCTGATGACCCTCTTATCTGCTACATAGTTTACCCCACATTGAGAAACCTGAAACAATAATCACGTATGCAGAAAAGACATATCAAAGTCTTTTAGGAGATAATGCAATATTTTTCAAGACCGTATCTGGTAAAACTTGGTTAATTGTGAATTAAAGCATGCAAGGTCCGCTTATCCAGAAAGGGCTTCTTCCGCAACTTGATCAGCTGCAGGAAAATGTATAAAAATGGTGTGGAGAAAAGTTAAATATTATATAAATGTATCTTTTCCCCAGCTTCGGTACCACAAGAGCCAAGTACCATTTCCATCTCATATTGCTGCAAGATCACAAGGAATGCTAAATTCATGAAATGCAATGAAATCTGAGTTACAATGCACTTACATTTATAGAAACCCTGTTTTTATGTGTCACTAGTCCTACAGACTGTGGTCTGATCCAAACATTCCCATATATGACTTTAATTACAGATTTCAGATGCTGCAGGGACCACCTACCTACTGCTTACTGCACCCACAACAAATTCTACAGAGATCATTGGGGTAGAGAGATAACCTATTGTGTTCATTTACTGGTGATTTGACTGGAGCTCCCATTTAAGCTTTCCTGGTTTGATTTTTTCCTACATTAAATTGTTAATTATATAGAACAAAGCTAAAGTCTCTTGGGAGAGATTATTTTTCAAGTTATGATTTTTCTAAATGTGTGCCTAATATGTCGATTTGGAAACTTTATTATAATTTAGTGATGCCATGTTTTTAATTAAAAGCATTTTCAATATGACAGTTTCTATAGAAATGAACTTCTTTTTAAATGATGTTGCTGTGTTTTCTATTCAGTACTTATTAAACAATTTTGCATTCTTCATTGGTATTCAAAGTTTGTGTTGTACATAGTAGCATGTCACCCAGGGGACAACACATGGAGGCTGATCCCATCTCACTCTCACCTCTTCAATGTAAATTGGGAATGTGGTAAGTGGATTATGTATTCTGAAAATAGGAACATGTGAAAATAACAGGGTTAAAGGAAAATGATCATGTATAATAATTAGTTATCATATCTCACTGCTTTCTGAGAAGATAATAAGGTACAGTTGCTGTTTTGTTATAGACAAATCAAGAAAAGGAATTTTATTGTCATCACTTCCTACAGATTCATGAACATCATTGTTTTATGCCCTTGTGTATCTAGAAAAAAACACTAATTGGCTGAGATATGAACAAATATGATAAAACATCTTGAACAATAATACATAGGTAGAATTTAGCTTCTATTTAAAGCAGAGCTGTAACCTTGCAAATGCTTTTATCTAGTATTATTATTGTTATTAAACAGGATTTTTATAGCGCCAACATTATACGCAGCGCTGTACATTAAATAGGGGTTGCAAATGACCGACAGATACAGAAAGTGACACGAGGAGGAGAGGACCCTGACCTGAATAGCTTACAATCTAGGAGAAATATATGGCATCATAAATGCCTAGATAAAATGTTGAAGACATTCTACAGGTAGGCTGAGATCCCTTAGTAAGTTTAACTGCATTCATGGAGTAATTCTTTTATTGAACCCAGGTTAAGAACAGCTGCTTTATTAGTTTTAACTGTATTATTAAAGCCATGCTATGGGTAGGTTGGGATCCCTTCATAAATGTCACTGCATTGATTTAGTGTTTTACTGGAGTGTCTCTGTAATTTCTTATGTTGTGGGAAGCTCCTATCCTTTGCTCACCTCCTGGTATATTCGTCATGATTTTGTAGATTTTGCAGTATAAACCAGATTGATATCCAGCTGCCTCAAACAGAATAAATTTAAATGTGATGATTTCAGCATTATATTGGTTGTGAACCCCTGTAGGGAAGTACCTTGTAGACAATCCCACAATAACTCTAGACAAGACTCAAAGCTTTCCCATGCATTTCCGCCATTAAAAACATGCAATGCACTCTCAGAAAGAAGCTACTTTTTAATACTTTTCACACAGACTTATCGTTTATTGCTGTCACAATCAATAGTAATTATATCTCTGCTAACAGACACCAGGAACATGCATTAAGATCCTAAAAGCGGGCAAAAAGGTTAGGCAGGAAGCATCACAATCAATAAAATCATCACTAATCCAAAGGTTGCATTTCTAATAAGTTTCCATTATTTGCTTGCTTATCAAAATATTGTCCTGAACTACTCTGCTCTTTGGAAAATTGTGGTTTAACCTTTTCAGGATCCCTAGAAAGTATTCTGTATGTGTACCGCTAAACCTTTATGGAGTGGACAAATGTGCAGGTTTTTTTTTTTACTTTGCATAAATTGTTTGCGATGTTTGCACAGTAGATAAAAAGTATGTACTCTTCAATAGTGAAAATCACATGGGGCCAGGTTTTCTACCAGATCTCCTACTACATTAAATATACAAGTTTATTACAGCAGTCATAATGAAGCTTCCATGTATTGGTGTGGAGGGGGTAAGATTTGCGGAGGTGTGGTCGATGGTAACCCCCCACTTGCCCTTTTAAACATCACTACAAAAGCATCTCCATAAATATATATACTGTACATCTGAATACATGTACATTTCCATGCATTTTATCCCTTAACCCCCTGGGCGGTTCATTTCTGTCCGGATTTAAATGTCTAAAAGCGGTACATTGTCTTTCATGAAAATTTATTTTACATTTTAGGTCATTTTTAGGCAAGGCTTTATTTTTTATTTTTTTAGCTAGCCTGAGTGTGGCTCGGGGTTACCGCTTTCAGCAAGTTTTTTTTACCCCAAGCCACACTCGGGCTTACCACTCAGGAGTTTAAAGAACTGCCGAAAAATACCTGATGATCTGGCAGAAATGCACTCCGCTACTATGTCTTGTTATGGGGCAACAGCACACAGCTTCTTTTGTTGATTAGATGTTGTCAACCCCTCCCCATTATCATTTGCTGAAATCCTCACCAACTCCCACTATCAGGTTGCTACAACATATATAAAAATAAATAAAAAGGCAAACTTTTTATAGTACAAGAACTAGAAAGGATATCTGAGATAACAGGGAGTGTGCAGTAGACACATGACAGCTATGGTTTCATGACACTAATATAACACATGATTTTATTTTTTTGCACTAATAAGATTATTATTACTACTGTATATTTAACAGTCCAAAAATTTAAAAAATTAGAGAAGTCTAATATAGGTTTATTTCTCCTAAAACTATTAGCAGTGCTCATCTGGGCACTAAAATATGGCTAATGCAAGCAATGAGGCACTGTTGAAGTGGAACTATTCTTTTTACTCCTTTAACGTTTTATTGTTTTTATTGTGTTTTTAGTAAAAACCAGCACACTAGATACCAATTTAAACATTTAGGAGCTTTTATTAAAAAATAAAAAAACACTGAGGTCACTGAAAGATGTCACAATTTTCCAGTTAAATAAACATACAGAAACACACTGTTTGTAAAATAGTATATACCTAAAGAATAAAAGGCTCTTTGCATTATCAAATTCATTTCAAAATACAAATATTTGATATTTTTACCTCAATTTCAACAAAGGCAAAAACAACTTGCCCTCAAGTGTTTGAAAAAGTTTGGGTGAGCGTAAGCTCTTGCTGGAAAGTAGTACAAGATGACCTACCACCACTGGTGTGTTAGAGCAGACCCATCACCACAATTTTCACTTTATATAATGGGTAGATAGTGGATTTTTACTAAAAGGGTGGTGGTGGGGGTGCTTCTCTTCTGTCTTTACCACCGCCACAGAAGAGACTGAATGGGAGCACAGAACCTCCTGAAGTACCTACATCATGTATCCCAGTGGGCCTTGGGCTTTTTCTGCGCATTCCCGACAAGGGGCTTTTATACGCATTAAAAAAGTGCTGATTTCATGCATGTGCCTGAGGGTTGAGCCATTGAAATGCCAAATGCTTCCTCTTCTTTTGTTAGGCTTAATGATAACAGTTTGTCAGGCATGGCGGGCCCAGTACTTCGTCCGCACCAGGAAAAAGAAATCGAGAACAACTTGAGACCAAATTAATGCCAAATGTGGCAAATGAGGCTCTGCAGAAGTAAAAGTGGTATTTTTTTTTGCTTTAAATCAATAGATATTTGTAATTTCTTCACACTTTTTCTCTTGGTCTGTGTCGGAAGTATCGGAATTAAACTTTATATCAGTCTTCTTCTGTTCCTATATGGCAGTGACTAGAAGTATGAGAAGTAGTAGAGGGATTAACAATGACAGACATCTGAGCTAATAGCTGTCTTGGGTCCTCTATATTGTCACAGGTGGGGGAAAGTCTGGGCTCATAGAAAGTGGGTTATGTCATTCAGCCATAAAGACTAAGGACACCTTGTGGTGCTAAAGAAGTAATGTCCTTTAAATGCCATTCTTTAATATTTCTATTTTGACCAGATTTCTGATTCAGACATTCAGCATCTACCAAAAGTTCTTTAGCAAAGTGACCATTTAATCCTTTACTTTTTATATATCTGTTTTTGTAAGATTGTGGAAGTGAACATTTTTGTTTATCTTCAACCATAACAAAATAAGTCACTGCTACTGCTGGATGAGCCATTGAAATGACAAATGATTTCTCTTCTTTTCTTAAGCTTAATGATAACAGTTTTTTTCAGGCTTTGTAACTTGTTTTTCAGCTCATCAGTAAGACAAAGGTTTGATTAAATTACTTCTCCTATTCAAATGGAACTTTTTTACAGTGACATTATTCCTTGGCACGCAGAAGATGGCTGGAGTAAGCCTTCTACACTGTGTGTGTATAAAAATAGGAAAATCTACTTGAGCTTACATTTACTTGCTAAATATGTTCTTTTGATTGAAGCGATAATTATAATGCACTTTACAGCAATGTGGAAATTATGAGATGAGAACTACTTAGAGTAGCACATAATGGATTTCCAATGTGTCGAGAAACTGTTGGTAACTGAGCTAAAAAAAAGTAAGTATACCAGTAACAACAGTAAATTCTGCCAGCCAAATGAAAAAGTAGGTAAAAACTTTTGACTGGAAGACCAGAGTGAGCTTTTTGATTCAGGCATTATGCATATGACTGATCAGATAATTATTAAGGTCTCTTTTATACATTTGCTAATTGAATTAAATTTAAAAAAAAGGGTATATCTTGAGTGAAAGGTGTCTTGGGTAAAATATGTGCAGTTTAAACTCAGCACTAAAAGAGAAATGGACCTATCCAGCATTGTGCGTGGTTAAACATAGCACACTGCCATGTCGACTAGGGCATATGCAGCCATTAATCTGCTCTTGGTTTCCCCTCTGTAGTTTTGTTAAATTGGTGGCAGTGCCTGACCTTATTATTACATTGTCCATTTTTTTTTTTTTTTTGTTCTTGAGCCTGATTGTTGGTAGTTTCCCTATACTTTCCAAAAAACACAACAGAAAGTTCTCTCCAGTGGCAGAAGTCCTTCTCTCATACACTTTGCAGGGGAACAACCCTCCACATTGGAATATTTCACTAGATCGCATACAAAAATAAAATTTACAATAAAACCCTGAAAGAGGTTCTAATCCTTCCCTACTATAACCAAAATGAAAGCTTTGGCCTAGAAACACA
>NC_092862.1:25138939-25179298 GCF_032062135.1 Pyxicephalus adspersus
CAGTGAGGATTTTATACAGTAACTGATACCATAATAATATGTTGAGACAAACATCTGTCCTAATTGCATTTAATGAAACAATGTACCTGTTCCAACTTACATACAAATTCAACTTAAGAACAAACGCTATTTAGTATGTAACCCGGGTACTACCTGTAATATTTTATATATATATATATATATAGAGAGAGAGAGAGAGAGAGAGAGAGAGAGAGAGAGAGAGAGATTTTGATATATATATATATATATATATATATATATAGAGAGAGAGTTTTTGTTTAAATTATGCAATATAAATTGCTGCTAGGTCCCCTTTCATTAGAGAATGATACACACAACACATTTCTGGGCATAATCCACATAAAAGTCCAGAACGCATATGAAAACTGCATCTTTAGAATATCTTTAGGCCATCAATTGTTAGCGAAACATTGATGGCCTGATGCCTTGACCTCTACAATAAAATATATCCCAACCAGAATACCCAAATATTGAAAGCAGTGGAATATATGGGGTTGTAGGCTAAGGGTCCAGGTGTAAGAAAGGGCAGCACCAATACAATGTCTAGATGCCATTTTACAGTTGCAACTAACTCCAGAACTTGTGGTGGGGAGGTGGCTTTCTGTAGATAAAATACCTGGTGACCATACCTGGTAGACAAGAAAAAACAAATATGTTCATTGCTAAAACACATTCTGCTTTTTATTATCCACCATTATCACATATTATGAATGTTGGAGAGTTTTTTGGAATGACCCATCAGTCATATGTGCTGAGAAAAGAAGGCATTCAAAAAACATCACTGACATCAGCCCAGCACTGAGATATCATTTCTGAGTGGACTTACAGTACATTTAATTATTTTAATTGTGTCATAATTAAAAGTAAATCCATATGGTATTTTTACATTAAAATGTCTGTTTTTGTGACTGTGCTTTTGGTTGATTTTTTTTAATAATATGTTGACCAAGATTTTGTACGCTCGAGGAGAAAGGCAGCATAGTGTGTGGTTGTCTGCATTACTGCAACAGATGTCACCACATTATTTTGTAGCTTGTTTAGATGAATAAATATGCAAAACTGTGAAGTATTACATTTTACTTTTTTATCATAAAAATAAGGGACAATCTGTTGCTACCCTAATTGAGGTAATGTGTGGTTTACAGATTTGGCAGTTATAACAGTGAATTTTAAATGATTTCAACCAATAAACACTGTAAGACAAAATATTATAAATTGTTGCAGAGATGTCTGGTATGATGTGCCCTCAGTTTTTTAATGAATTATGCATTAAAAAATGTATGAATATTGTGTTGAAAGGCTACACATTAAGTTAAAGTTTATGCTTTGCTGAAATACATAAAATTGCTTTTTCTACCTACTGTGCAGGTGGTGTCAATGCTTATTAGTCTCCTGAATTCTAGCATTATGTTCTTCAATACTAATCCTACAAAGGGGTTTATCACACCATAAGTACAATTGTTGGAGACCCTTTACCTTTTCCTATGGGGTTTGCTGGATTCTTGCAATCATGCA
Organism: Pyxicephalus adspersus; assembly: GCF_032062135.1. Taxonomy (NCBI): domain Eukaryota; kingdom Metazoa; phylum Chordata; class Amphibia; order Anura; family Pyxicephalidae; genus Pyxicephalus; species Pyxicephalus adspersus. Next base: position 25,140,476 of record NC_092862.1, read on the forward strand.
ATGCTCTGTGTATTTTGTCATGCAAGAAGGTGAAAATTAATTACAACTTGGTGAGTCTGATTTCTATTACTGACCTTAAAGAAACGTTTGTTTCTTCGTTGGATGGATGCAGTAAAATGAAAATGACTGATAGTGGCACATTTCAGTCCTTTGCTATGATAAAGTTTATATCAAATGCATAGAGAAGGGTTTAATAATCCAAGATATTAGTAAGGAATCTAATGTGGTAAATAAAAGCCTGGTGCACTTTACTGTTGAGCTTGGTAATGGACAACCTATGATATATTTCCAGCAGAAGAAGCTTGGGCTACAACTGAGCGTCAAGACAAAGGGCTAAATCAATGATAGACAAATTCTGGCATTTATGTAACAATCAGGTCCTGGAAAATGGGTGCAGCACTCATTATAGATCAGTGCTAGATCAGTGTTTCTCAACAAGAGTTCTTCAAGAAGTTGCTAAAGGCTCCTTGAGCAAGGATCAGTTTATGACTCTCAGTTTAACTGATACCAATGAAATTTTGGCAATTTGTAAGGGTGATATTCTTCCCACTGGCCAGCAATGTAAGAGGAATTCTTACACCGGACCAGTGTGTCGTGAGCGGTGTATATAGAATTTATAGCAGGGGTTCTCTGAAGAGCCAAAAGTTATTTCAAGCGGTCCTCCCATGTTAAAATGGTTGAGAAACACAGAGTTAGAGGTTCTTATTTCTTTTTACTAAGCAGGGTTTTTTAGGAAAAACTTTAGTGTTAATGTAATGATATCATTATGTATCTCTAATGCACTGACATATCAACCGTGCGTAGGGCTATCATTGTATGATGTTGTATATAGAAGAAAGACAATATGAGCATATATATAGGAAGAGGTTCTTTGGTATACAATTAACATGCTGTGAAATGTTCTTTTACAAAGGTGGTCATTGCAAAATTAGGAACAGAATTAGAAATCCTTACATCCTGTGGGACCAAAACATTTGGATCTAATGAGAATATTCTCTCCAACATGGTTGACATGATGCTCTATGTTCATAGGAAGAACAATTTTATATTCTATACAGGCAAGTGACTGATTAATAAATGATTACAAGGATTTTCCAACATCTGTGTGTGATACCTAATGCCTTGGATGCTCATAACTGCTCATTATTTCTGGAGCCATAACCCTCACACAGCCAAAAATCTTGCCAGCCTTGATATAACTGGAGGAATAACTTGGAATTATTGGGCTGTGGGTAGTCTGGTTTAGCCCAAATCTGAGTAGATTCTAAAGATGTATCTAGATTCTATAGGTGTTCTTTGGCATTGCTCAGTTGATATTTTTACATGCCAGCTAATTAAATTAGCCCTAGCATAGTTGTGCAAATCTTCTCTCCAATCTGTAAAAACACCTGGGAAATAGGGTGAGCTTCTTTCCCATATCTAGGTATGTGTGAAAGTTGCACACTTTCAGATTCAGGTTAATTAGTCCACATTTCCAGGGAAGAGGGTTAATTAATAGTAAATGAACATACTGAAAGGGTTAATTAGCAAGCCGCTCATTAATTAATCATGTTAACAAGGGATCTGGGGTTATGGCTGAACAAAGGAATGCAATTAGAAGATCAGGGATCATATTTCTTATGTTTGTTAGAAACATAAAGTCATTTGTCTTAAAGCTGGGCTCTGTGATTCCAGATGAAGGGTCTTTTCAGAAATGTTTTTGTTTGAACATTTACCTACCATGATGCAACACAATCAAATAGTAAGGTCTTCGGGAGTGATCTGAAGGTGGGCATACTTTAAGGAGTCACAAGCTGAGTGATGGGTATCTGAAAGGCCATCGGGTTTATTGGCATACAGCTTGCTGGTTGGCACAGAAGTGCAAGCAGCGTGTTTCTAAAAATTGGAGCTGGTATTACCCATATACATTATGGGATATGCAGCCAGTTCTGTAGCAAGTGCATTTTGGAAAAAAAAGGCTAAAGAGATCCACAGCACTGAAATGCAAAATTACTAATAAATAAAAAAGGCTAAAAACAGTACATTTTGAATAAAACTAAATTCAAACCTAAAGATATTTTAGCCTGATGCATTAAACTTCTCTAAGGCTGGAGACAATACACTTTCATCAGTGAGCAAACCTAGAATGGATTTACTCAAAGTAATTTGTTATTTGCTAGCAAATCGTTTAAATCCTGGACCAGATCCTTTTCATGTTTGCTGGATCACCCAGCTTCACTGATAAAGGTGTATCCTCTCCAGCCTTGGAGAACTTTATTGAATCAGGTCCACTGACCTATTACCTTGCAGTGCAGCCGCATTTCAATAGGTTGCAGTAGTACATAAATGTCAGCAATATGTCACAGCTGATGACATTGAGTAGCATACCTTCTGGAAGATTGGGCCATGGCATATAATGGCCAGAATATGGCCACGGCATTGCTTACTGTTTTATACAAATATCCAGCTGCTTGTCACTTTGCTTATATCAGCAGGCTGGTGAGCTATACAAGTGTCTGAGTATATAAACTAAACTAGTTGTCTGCGCAGAAACATTACCAGCATCTGCATCTGTAACTAGGAAGCTCAAATTGAACAGTCAGCATGATTTTTCTTCAAATTGTTAAAATTCAGCACCATGATGCATTCTCCAAAAATATAGGAGACGTTGACTGGGTTCTGCTTGCCTGTTCCTCAAGCAGGGAGGTAATTCTTGTCAGTTCTCAAGTCTAACAAGTACATCCTGACAGTATCTATCTATCACACCATAAACTGCTTGAAAAGCTGCCATTTCTCTTCCTGAGCCCTGTGGCAAGATAGACGAAACTGTCAGAGCCTAACAGGCCTTGATGAACACGTATTGTTGCTGGAGATATGCAGGTTTCTGCCTTGTGACTCCATAAATATTTGCTGATTTCTCAACCTGCAGATGCTGCAGTGGCTCATCCAGCAAAAAAACTGAAGACAAAACTTTTACCAAACCAGCTCATATGACTACTATAGGCCCATGGCCTGGAGCCGATATCAACCCCCCACCTCCCCAAGCATTTGTATCTTGTAGCATGAGCCCAGCAGGTGGCAGGTTAGTACAGCAGCAGAACTGCCTGAAGTGGTATATTCCATGCATGCACATTTTACCAATGTACATATATATACTTCAGGCAGGACTTTCTGTACACTAAACTAAACTGACAGAAGTTATGCACTAAACTTTGTGCAGATTCCAGAGAAAGAATGTCAAATTGTGATTAGCTTTATGCTTTTTGTTTGAATTAGTTAATAAGTCTTTAAGTAGTTAGTCAGAAGTTTTAATGAATAACAATTTTTTGAAAAATTACCTTTTTTCTCTATTAATAACATTGGCAACAAGTCCTTTTTTACCAGCCATACCAGTAAAATACTAGCCAGGATGCAACCCTTGCTATCGTTCACTGAACACTACAGGGGGGATATGCGATATGCAGGAAGTGTGTTGGGCTTTACTTTAGAGAGAACCGGGGGGAAATGCTATGGGCCAGAAGGTTCCTCCACTCTGCAAATTGTGTTGTATACTCCAGACCAACACATGCTGAATGTTGTCCAAAGTTTACTCTCCATTGAGCATTATGCTCTTGGTATATCCTACAGCCAACAGATCTGAAGTGTACATAATCCAGTACTTTTCTTCTGATTGTAATCATATTAAATAAAATAAGTTAAATGAAAATTAAAGGTGTTGGTCATTTGGAACCAGTTGAGTTTTCCTGCTTTTAAGTTTGCACAAGAACAGAGGAAATTTGGGGTATGTTTATAAAGCAGTCAATGTGACTTTCCCCAATAACTCACAGCAGGTATGTCTTCCTTAATCCATGTGATAGATTCACCTGCAATGTTTGTTGAATGGTCAATCAATCAAAAAGGTCAATCATTTTTTATCCTGGGGCAAAAAAAAATTATATTTTTTTGTAATTGTTTTTACAAATAAAAAAAAAAAATATGATGGAGAGGGGGGCGGTTAACTGCATGATATCAGAGCAAGGTTATTATTGCAGTCACTGATTCCAACCCTGGAGGTTATTGCTGCCATTGATGTTGGTTGTTACTGATACAGCCAGTATAGTGCCAATAGAGTTTATTTTACTTCAACTTTCTATTTAGTGTGTGTTGCATTATGCTGCAAAAGCTGGACAGATTTTTTTCTGGGGTGGAGACATGTTACAATTATTAAAAAATAATTTTTATTATGCTGCCTAACCTGACACATGGGCCTGATTTTTTAAATCTCTCCAAGGCTGGAGTGGATACACTTCATCATCAGTGAAGCTGGGTGATCCAGCAAACCTGGAATAGATTTCCTAAAAGTCATTTGCTATTTTTTAGCAAATGTTTTGAATCCTCAACCATTTCCATTTCAGGTATGCTTGATCACCCAGCTTCACTTATGAAAGTGTATGCGCTTCACCTCCAGGAGAGCTTTAATAAATCAGACAAAATGTACCTCAACGCAAAAAAACGTGCTGCCATCGTGCAATTCTCATGAAGTATCATGAGCCGCACTTGAGACCTTTTTTAATTTTCAAGTTGACCGCCACTGATCTACGATAATGAAGGTTTAGACCTGTGAGTACTCTGCAACTTCACTGCAATATATAACAAATCTCAATTACTACAGTGGAATTACTCTCGGATTCAAATTGACAACTTTACTATTACTTATAAAAATTACCTTTCCATACATGAATGTATTATTGAAATCATTTCTCATAATCTTTTATTTACTGTATGAAATTTCATATGGGGTCAAGGTTAACCCAGAGACAAGCAGGCCCAGGCAATGCTGTTACATCCAACCTGGTGCAGTATGTATTGTACATGAGGTCAAAAGTCATGGCAAGCAATTACAAGAAACAACACATTCTTGGTACATCTCTGACCATTCCACAGCTTGTGACATCCTCACCGGCATACATTCCGAACACAGACATATTATGCTCAGCAACAGAATGACTACAAGGCAGTGGCTGTACACAAGGTCAAAGCTGAATGAAAACCATTATCGCTGAGACAAGTGGATGCAGCAATGTAGAGGACAGGCTCCAAACATCTAGGTATTTTGTGTGCAAATGTAAAAGGGTAACATAATCTGGATTTGTATTGGCACTATTGTTTATCTTGCACATTTCTGAACATATTTCTATGGTGAAATTTGTAGTTTCCTCATTTATTAAAGCGGTGTTAATATCATCCCTGGTATTAAAACAATTAAAGGATAGGATTCATATTCTAGTGGTCTTGTGTTGGTATAACACAATTTTCTTAAGTTTTTTTCACCTGAGGATTCTTGCTAATTTATTTTTATGTGGTAAATGGGCATTTTAAAGTTGGGGGCCATTGGAAAGAATGTTGCACACAGTGCAACATTGGCTGAAAAACCACCTTTATAGACAATTATACATCAATGTAGTCATAAAGTTGGCTTTACCAGTGGTTTTTGCTAAGAAAGCATCATCAAATAGCGGTCAATTAGTGCATAAACCCCTAACAACCACTGGAGGAACCAGGGTTTCAAGGAGGTTGAGAATGGCAAAAGTAAAGCTTGGCTTCGCCCATTCTTGTGATTCCTTTTACGCCTTAAATATGATGAGAGGTCTTATTATCCTAATACAAGGTTTGGAAGGTGGTCATGGTCCACTTTTTCTATAAAGTGCTTTGCAAATGAAGTCAGCTGCCATTATCTTTGTATATGCTAATTATACATAAGGGTATATGAAGTAGAATTATACCTTTTGGAAATTGTTGTTTTTTCTCAATGATTTAATAAGGAAATATTAGATATTTATTAAAACAATGCCGACAGAATATGGTGATTCACTTGCATTAAATATAATGAAAAGTAGCCTTTTAATGATTTTGTAACCAAAAATATTACTAGATATAATAGTGTAATTTGGGAAAAGTAAATACAACCTTGGCAGTAGAAGCTGAATGTTTAGCAGATCATTTCTTATAAAATAATTTCTTGTAGGGGTCCAAGTACCCATCAGTCTTTGACGTTGACTACATGGTATTTTTCAACACGCTTACATGCAAAATGTCTTTAGTTGCAAGACGTTTGCGGGTTTCTTTACATGTTTTGCCTGTTGTAAATCTAAATTAGTGCTTTGACTAAGCCAGTCCATAATCCTTCATTCCTTCTTGTTAAGGAATTCCCCAGTGGATTTGTCAGTGAGCTTTAGATCATTATTGTGTTGCAGGATCAATATCTACTTTAACTTCAGTTTTAGACCTATTGACATTATCAATAAAACTCTTTGCTTCTCCTTGCAATGCAGAAAGATCATGGCTGGTAGGAAGGGAAACGGAGTGCTGTATATGGTCTGAGAAAAGCAAGCTAATTCTCGCATATAATGTTGAGCCTTCATGATTGAAAGGGCTCTTTAAAACTAGTAGCCTTGGTACAGTAAGGTTCTGGAGAAAAGGTTAGATCATGTGATATTAATTCGTCTGCCGGGAAAAGAGATGGGTTTTACATAACTTGCTGCAGCTTCTTTTGCACACTGTGGGATTTAAATACAGGAGAGGAGCCTGTACAATTGTGCATGACAGGGAAGGGGATACAAATCATTTCCTTCCATTATCTCATTCTCAACTTTTCTGCAATTGCTATAACTTCGCTTATGTGACTAAAATATTCAGTTACCTTTCCGTCAGGATAACTTCATTACGTTTCAAAGAAAAAGAAATAAGGAACAACTTCAGAATAAACAAGAAATGTTGCTGCCACAGTACTGGCAGAAAGTTCTCAGCCGACTGCCAAACTTGCTGTTTTAATTAGGCTTCATTATGCTTGAAGTTTTCTCCTCTCTACATACAGTTGTGTAGTACATTGTCTGAGCTCTCTGCATCACATCCTGCAGTACATTTTGATTTTCACGAAAACTAGTATAAAATGAATTAATTACCACTGCTGGCACACTGTCAGGTGTCTAACAGGTGTTTGGCGGCCTTATCCTTTTTTCTAAAACTTCCGGGTTATCATTTTCTACAGAATTCGGTTATTATGTTATTCAGGTGCATTTGAGCATTTCACGTTCGGAATGTCAGCTCGCGTAACAATAAAAGACGCGCTGAGCTCACCCTCCAGTGTCAGACTTTTCTGTGAAGACAGCCAAGTTGGAAACCGAAAAAATGGCTAAGCGTTATTTAATCTAATTTTATTTTGGACAACAATACGGTTCTTATACGGAGCCGTCTATTTCTACTGACTTTAACAATTTGGCATCTGTCACGTTCTGAATTGAATGAGACGCCGCATAAGTGAATAAAGGTTATCCTTCAAACTGCCATTAAAAACACTCAAAATTGTTCAAACATACTTGTAATGAATACAGTAATGGGCACAGATTGTCCTCTATGTAACGCCAACATACACCATAGAAAATTCAGAATCATGAACATATGATGTTTGCAATGCAATGCCTCAGACATTACACACACACACACACACACACACACTGTGGCCAATTAGAATAAAAACTAATTAAAGGGAATTTGCAATGATCTGGGAGTGAAATTGAGATTATTTAAGACCAAACTTTTTTTAGGAATATTTTTATTAATATGTTAGTAAAATACAAATAGGAATCAACCCATATAACCAATTAACATTCTGAAGCATTGTTCCAAATGACAACAAGGATGTAGAAAATACAAATAGTGCATTAGTAGAGTTCAGTAAAGAAGCTGAGTATTATACAATACATTCTATTGTGTAGTTATGATTCTCTAATTTCTTTGTTGGAAACCTACATTGATCCAAGTATAATGGAAAAGCAATCTGTAGCATAAAAGGTCTTGGGGGTCACTATTAGATGATAGTAATTAAGGAAAGGTCCTAATGGTCCACAATTTTTCCAATTTTCGCTGGGAAGGCTCTGTTCATTTTTAAAGATGGAGGGAAACTGTAATTGCTATAAGCCAATCATGATAAAAATAGGGGAAAAGGGGTGGGGGTTATATGCGTATTCAAGTTGAATTTCTCTCGCAAATAAAGTTGCGTAAAAAATAAACAAATAATGGTATTTGAGGAGAATGTCCATGGGGGTGTACACCCAGGAATAGGCCAGTACCAAAATGCCTAAATAATGATTGGATAACGTAGGGGAAGTGGTACAACTTCAGTGGGTGCTGTGTCCCCTCTGGGTAAGTTAGCTCCTATCCTGGTTACCATTGTTTATATTCTATAATTTTTTCTGTGTTTTTTCAGCTTCCCAATCCCTGGATGTAGTGACATAGTTATCTTTTTCATACTTTCCCCCTTTTTATTGCATCTAGTGTTCCTGGCCATGTTTAGAGCAGCCATTCTCAACCAGGGTTCCTCCAGATATTGCTAGGGGTTCCTCAAGTGTGTTCTTTATTTGATGATGCCTGAATAGTTCTGGGGCAAATACCACTGGGTAGATTCAGCTGCTTGACTCCGGTGATAGGTCCATATAGATGGTATTCTAGTCACCATTGTTAGGGGGCATATTTTTTACTAGCCACCAATTTATTTGGCTCACTCACTCAACCCCAATATATACTCACTTTTAGCTCACTCAACCCCAATATATTGGTTTTAGCAAGGGTTCGCTATAAATTATTTTGAAGGTTTCTAGTGGTAAAAAAAGGCTGAGAAGGTCACTGAGTGACAACACTCATTGTACTATATAATGAAGAAAAATGTCATCCAATTGCAGGAATTACTACCTTCTACTCCTCTCACCACCATGACCATAGATGTTTAATAGAATATTTGTATGGTCCTGTCTGAGCAGTGCAGGCAATAGAGAGATGTAGGCTGTATTTGTAAATGTATTCTTGAGCTACTGAGTTCTGTAATGGAAGCCCCTAAAGGAAACCCACACAGATCTGGGGAAAATCATATAGATTCCTGGTTGGGAATTGTTCTCCCTGACACTGAATACAGAGAAACAAAAACTTTCTTTGTTAATGCAACATTCATCATGTATGTTGTTTATTGCCTCAATTCCACTTTAAAGAATAGCGCTCATTTATGATAATACACCTGCACACACATTTTATTCCACCAGATGGAAATTCAATAAATGCAGCACATAGGCCATTTAATGTACTTTAGGCTTTCTCAGTTTGCATTTTTTAGACAATTCCTATAGCTGTTTATTATTTCTATAACAATAATATATTACCAGTAGCTGTTACAGAAACATGTTAAAACTGTAAATAAAATGCATAATAAACTAACATGGACATGAATAGAAGAACAACCAGATGCTGTATATCAAAACAGCAGCCTATGGCTTTTTCAAGAAAGACAAATGATATAAAAAAAATAATAGACAAGAAATGAGGATTTAAAATGTTCTTATATACAAAACTTAACTCGAGGCAAACAAATAATTCACAGATGTAATGCATATATTGAAGCTCTTGTACTTTTCTGTCCATCTATTCCAGGGATTTACCCATCTCAGCCATGCAGCATAGCCCTGACTGGTAGGGCTGGGGGATTGATTTTTGTTCTCTGTTTCTCTGCAGTAAGTAACATTTAAATACTACTCCCCCAGGTTTAATTGGACAGGGAGAAGAAGCTCAAAATACCTTTCTTCCATTTTGCTCTTCCCTATTAGCAAAATATTTGTTAAGAAATGATTAATACAGCAGTCAATGTCAGCTTCAAATATAATTTTCAATGCATTGGAAAAAACTCAAGAATTGTCTAGAGTTCCGTGGGAAATCTCCTCCCGATCCATGCCATGCAACTTTGACATATTTTTGCAAAAATCTAAAATGGGACCTCTGTTTTATTATCCCCGGTTTTTCCCACAATGTATAAGTAAGATCCTAATTTTACAGGAGGGGCTTTTAGAAGGTCCTATTTACCATTCCTGCCTGCTGCCTCCACTCATTGGCTCAGCTGCCAATTGCCAGACTCAAGTGCTGTCACATTGCTAAGGTGGAGTGCATCTTTGTGTATGTTTCAGTTTTCTTGGCAAGCTGAACAGGAATATTGGGAATATACAGGAATATAAAACCTGAGTTGGTGATACAATGTAACTCAAATGCAAACAAATAATGTTAGAATCCCAACACAAGATAGTAATGATAAAACTCATTTTTTATATTCCTGACAACCCAAAAAACTGATATTTGCAAACAAAGTTTTGAACGCTATAATAAGTATACAGCTTCACATTAAAATTTGACTCAAATTGCTGGTGCCCATGTTTGTTTCACATATTTTTTGCATTCCCTAATTAAGCTATATAGAATGAGACTCCAGAAATCATAACCCAGATGCTTCAACCAAGAACAAAGATCTGTACATCTTTATTACACCTTTCTTTATTGTTTCTATTTTTATTCGGTAAAGCTATTTTGTTTGTCTACCTTTTTATTGTGATGTCTCTTATTTGAGAAACACTGGGTATAGAACCTGGGTATAAACCTTTTCCTAACAAGATCACTTCTGCTCAGACCAGGGTGAAACAATCAAAGACCATGTGCCACAGAAAGCATAAAACATTATATTGTTAGTCTTAGGCATATGTAAATGTTTTCAGACAAAGATTTACCTGTCATTTACCCCCCCAAATTCCCACAATTTTTATAATCCAATAAATCAGAAAAATGCATGAATCAGTGAACCTGGGCGATCCAGCAAACCTGAAAAGGATCTAGTCCAGGATTGAAAATATTTGCTAACAAATAGCAAATGACTTTTAGGAAATACATTTCAGATTTTCTAGATGAAAGTCTATCCTCTCTAGTCTTTAATGAGCTTTATTCAAACAGGCCCATTGTTTTGAATATTGAATATCTTGTGAAAAAAGCGTAGATTTTCGGTAAAAGTTGGGTGAATCTTGGGTAAAAATAGTCATAAATAAACCCTTAGAAACTGCATTCTGATTTTCACTAAATAAGTAACGTAATGAACCTGTGATGGCTTTCAAATTGTATTTCTAAAAGATTCATTTTAACAAATGATGTTTTGCAATGTACCCCATTCTGCGTGAAGTACATGGGCAACATCTTAACCTTTTCATCTTAAAAATAAAAGAACATATTTGTTTTCTAAATTTGAAATGTAAATTGTTAAAATGAAAAAGCTTTATTTTTCCTGTGACATACAAGTCTTGTAAACACCCTCTATAGTGTATGATTGCATCGAGTATGGAGATAGTGGGTGGTCCAAGATAAGCATGTAAATCACTTAATAACTGTTTGAGATCAATTAACTCAATTCTTCCAGTATGCAAAATAGTCTTTTAATTATTACAGAGAACAAATTTAGCAGAAGTAATCATACATAATTTCTGAAACACACCCTGGCAAGGCTTCAAACAATATATTAGTGCCAAATTGTATTTTTAATGACTGGATTGTACCTAAATACAACATTTTATTGTGCCAATAATGTATTCTGTAATTCAAATTTTACTTTTCATCTAGGAAACAATTAGCTATTTATACTTTTGTATAACAATATAATAAGAGTACAGCCCAACATAGGAGTGTCATCATACCATTTGTCCCTGAGCTCCACTTCTTGAGTTTGCTTGCCAACAATTATAGCTGGTTTCATGAATTTTTACAGTGGGTGTATTAAAGTTATAACTAGAGATGAGCAGACGGAATATATGCAGCTGCAATTCTTTTTGGCTGTGTGGCTATCATCTGCTCTACTCCTAATAAAAGAGAAGCATTATGTATGTGTGTGTGTATATATATATATATATATATATATATTATATATAACCAATAATAGTTTGTTAAGGTTTTTTTTCCACCAATGACACCTTCTGCATGGATTATGTATATTCTTCTAGTTTCTACCTTCCATAATACAAAGGAATTCTGGTAGAATGGCTTCCATCAACCTAATACACCATCCCCCACATCATTAGAATTGTCTCCCACAAGCTCACTACATGTCACGCTTGGGGGGACATGGCCACTAGGGGGCGCTACGGCATGTACAAAAGTGGTATGAGCCCTGAGAAGGTCCAAGGCGCAGAGTCTAAGCACTAACCAGGTCTTCTCCAGAGACTCTAGTGGTGAGGATGTCACACTCTGGTTACTGCCAGGTTGCGGTTCTTGGGCACACCAGGGTGGCCAATAAGATACACAGTACCAAATCACAAGGCAGAAGAATTGTCAAAGGGGTATTTTTGGCAAGGCAGGCAGCAAGCAAAAGTGGACAGGTCACAAGGCAGGGGTAAAATACCAGGGATCCAGGAAATAGACACCAGTGACACAGGGGCCACTGCAGACACAGTGAAGACAGGAGACTGGAAGCAACAGGAGGTATAGGTGACTCAGGAATATCCACAGACAGAGAGAAACACTGGAACAGCACAAGGGAAAAGGCTTGGAAACAACTAATTGGACAACAAGGAGTTGGACAGAGGAAACACTGAATAAAGCAACAGGTGTACAGGAATTGCTCAGTAGAGCTAGGGGCTCAGCACTAGTGGAGACATGTTGCACGAACACTGAGTGCTGTGTCTGACCTAGCTAAATAGCCAGGGTCAATAAAGAGGCTATTTCCTGATTGGCCAGTGGGTTGAGAAAGGCAGGCGAGCCCAGGGTCCGAACTGCCCATATGAGCAGTAGAGAGATGCCTGCGCTTTAGTGAGGAAGAGGTAAGTGGCCACTGTGGGCACAGAGAAAACAGGAGACACTGAAAGCAATAGGAGGCACAGGTGATACAGGGATATCCACAGATAGGCACAGCATAGGGAAGTTGGCTGGGAACCAGCAGACTAGACAATGAGGGGTTAACACAAGAGCTGGACACAGGGAACACTGGATTAAATAACAGGTGTACAGGAACTAGCTCACAGAGCTAGGGGCTCGGCACTAGTGAAGACTTGTTTCATGAACAATTAGTGCAATAGGTGAGCTAGCTAAATAGCCAGGGCTGGTCCAGAGGCTACTTTCTGATTTATCAGCAGGTTGGACTGAATTGATAAAGCTTGGAGACAGTGACACACCCAGCGTCAGAACTGCCCGCATGCCCAGGAGAGAGAAATCTGCACTTTAGAGGGGAAGAAGTGTGACAGGGCCAAGAAGAGAGTTGGTTTAGGTAATAGGTGAGTCTTTTATAGACAAGGCTCTTAAGAATTTTAGAAACATAAGGGGAAAGGGAGATAAGAGAGTAGCTAGAAAGTAGGGAGGGGTCTAGTGAGGGTTTCTTCAAGATAGGGCGAGTAATGGCGTGTTTGAAAGCAGAGGGGTATATACCAGTAGAAAGGGAGAGGTTGAATAGTTTTTTTAGTGTGGGGGCCAGGGTGAAGGCATGGGCAGAAAGTAAATCAGAGGGAGTTGGGTCAAGCAGACAGGTATACAGGTAGTAGATGGAGATGAAGAGAGGAGACTTTATTCAGAATAACATGGCTGAAGGAGGTTAGTGATGATGGGTGAATGTTTTGTAGCTTTAAATTTCTAATAGGTTAAATTGGTATGTCTTGTAGTTATTGAAATATAAAAACAAAATTATATCCATAATATACTTAGCAGACTAAAAGGGGACCAAACAAGAGAATTTTATTATAAGGGTTTATATTTACGCTAAGGAAACTATTATGGAGTCCCATGTGAGTTCCCCTGATGTGTCCTTGTGTCTTCTTAGACTTTCTTGAAATCACAAGGAATGTTGTGAGTCCTACTTAGCTTTCTTTCTGCTCCTTTTCTCATCTTCATAACATAAAGGTCAATTGGTATTTTTGCGCTTTTTAAAAAAAAAGATAAAATAAAATTCTTTCCATAGTATGTTTAACAAACCAAAAGGGCACTAAAAATTGTTTAGGTTTATGTATGCTTTAAGGAAGCCATTATGGCAGCTCCTATGAGCTTCCCTGATGTGTCCTTATGTCTTTTTGGACCTCTGCTAAGTGTCATTAACATGCATCATAAATATAATATATCAGCCTCTCCTGTGTGTTTAGGGTTGGGTTCCATGTGTTTTTTAGACAGAAAAGAACAGATAATTTTTGACAGCTTTATGCGAAAAAGTCACTTTTGCTTGTTAGAAGTTTAATTTATTGTGCTTTTAAAATTAGGATGGGAGTTAGTGTTCATAAATCAGGGTCCAAATGTAAACTATCAATTTAAAGAAGATGCGTTTAAATACAAAACAAGCTGTTGAATGTCTGCAAAGATTCCCAATATTTCTGTGTTGTGGCTGCTGGTTTATGATTTAACTTCAGCACTGCTTGTATTTCAGGTCTTGGAGTGACACAGATTTTTTTAATAAACCAGCACACAGCTGATAACATGTTTTTACCAGATGTGAAATCACACTTGACTTTTCCCATGGCACATGCCTGAATGAGGCTTTATAGAACATAATTATATAAAAACAAACTTTTGCAATTCTCTCATGATGCATTTCAATGATGCATAATAAAGTATTCATGAAATAATGTACATTAAACAGGCTGTAGTTGTGTCGCTTGCTGCACCTTGGTGACACAAGTTAAAAAACATTATAAGAAATGTTATCTTTCTTCTTTCAAAATGGAATTTAAATCATGCATAAACCACTTTAGATTATTTGAATGTGTTTTGATGTTTTTTTGATGTAACAGAAATAAAGTTTATTCAGTGTTATATAAAAAACAATTATGTGTGTTGATTTCTGGATTTATAGGAGCTCTCTTCCAAAAGAGTCTTTAGTTGTTCTTGCCAAGTTAAAACTGCAACATGTCGTGTTTTGTACACCACAAAACAGCTGTGCTGTAAACATTTATCTATCTATCTATCTATCTATCTATCTATATTTCTTTCTTTTTTTCTTCCTTCCTTCCTTCCTTCCTTCCCTTTAAACTGTCCTTTAAAGGGTCTCACAATCTAATATCCCTACCTCAGTCATATGTCTGTAATACAATCCAAGGTCAATTTTGGGGGGAAGCCAATTAACCTAACTGCATGTATGTGTTACTCACCCCCTCCCTAGATTGTAAGCTCTTCGGGGCAGGGCCTTCTCCTCCTCCTGTTTCAATGTCTGTATGTATCTGTCATTTGCAACCCCTATTTATTGTACATTGCTGCGTAATTTGTTGGCGCTAAATAAATCCTGTTTTTTATTATTAATAATAATAATAATAATAATAATAATGTGGGAGGTAACCACAGTACCGAGAGGAAACCCACTCAAACACAGAGAGAACCTGCACACCCCATGCAGATAGCGTCCTGGCCGAGATTTGAACCTGGGACCTAGCACTGCCGAGTCTGAGCCACTGTGCTGCCCATCTACCATAAAAAATGATAAGCTGTGCATCATTACAATGCTTTAAAATACAGGAGGAAATTATTACCAGATTGTCTCAAAGCCATAAAAAAAAAAGGCAATTGGAATTTAATAATAAGTCAAAGTCCTGACCTCAGTCCTGTTGAAATAATGTTGCATGACCTGATGTATTTTGTGTAAGCAAGATATCCCCAAAATATACATGAACCTAAAATTTTATATATAAATAATTGTTGGTTTATAAGGATGTATTTTCCTGGACCAGCACTGTAGTTTCCACTATGTTTGCAGTATGTTGGTGCAGTACATGCCTAACTTCATGCCATCATATATCAGTAGGCAGCCTAGGAGGTCATATCACACTAGCATTCTTGTAGTGCAGATTTGTAGCAGCTACAAATCTCTCCACTTGCTTTCTCACTTTTGCTGCTGTGGCTGACTACACGTTTTATCTAGACAGCTACAAACTGCTAATATGGCAGCAGCAGCTGTACTGGATAATATCAGTCACTACTGAAGCAGATGGAATTCTACCAAACATGTTTTATTAATTTAAACTATTTTGATCTTATCAACAATCACTCTATAGAAAGCCATTTTTTTCTAGATACAACTGATTGTTTTAACAAAACCTCCATAGTGACATAGACCTGTGTGTTAAGCATAAGTAATTATTGCAGCAGTATAACTAACTACAATGAAATTTACGTTTTATCTTTGGGCCTGAATCTCTTCTCCAAAATTTCTTCCATTGGGCTAAAATAGTTAAAACTATACTACCATGGTAATGTTTGCAGTCCAAATCAGGGGAGTTTTTGGCATACTTACATATGGTATTGTCATGTAGATATTGTACACCAAGTAAAGCTTTGTAAACACATCATATATATATTACCCAAGGTGAACGGTGGTTCTCATCACAGCAAGAATCTGACTTCAGAATCCAGTCCTCCAACGTCATTCCTCAATCTGCCTATGTGAATTGCCTGATCAGGAAATTTGTCAGTGTTCTTCTATGGAGGAGAGCAGAGTGGGGTTTCACTCTCTCACCTTCCCCCTACCCCCTTCTAAAGAACAGAATGGCACTGTGTGTGTGCTCATTCATTCATCTTTCACAAAAGATTCTTTCCAGCGACAATCCTCTGATGTCCATCAAATGTCTGTACGGGGCTTAAGAGTTGTCACTGTCGAACAGGAAGTGTCTTACTGATAGTATCCACACAAAAAAAAAGAAAACAAATGCAGCCACCACATCTAAAGACTGGAGGAGCCAAAAACCAAATATTTTGGATTGAATCCAGTTGGATCACCCAAGAAATCAGATTCAGAGATTTTATAGGTTCCTCCAATCTAGTTACTGAACAATGACAGCTGTTATCATCTGTTGGCTTACTATATATTTCAATGACAAGTAAAGTACAGCCCAGCCAATCTGGCATGTCAATGACAAGTATAGAAAGGTTGGATTGCTCGATTGCACACATTTAGAGCTCCAATTTGAGGTCAGAAAACCTTCAGTTAGAACTATTGCACCACTAGTGTTAAAGCGGACCTAAACTCAATGTATCTACTTTACGTAAATGGGTAGACAATCCTTTTATAAAAAGTAAAAATCTTCCTTTTTTTAAGTTCAACTCCCTTTTTTTTTGTTACAGCGATCAAGACTGAATGGGAGCGCAGAGCCTCCCTGGATACCTACGTCATACGGGTTCTTGGCTGCTCCTTCTCCTCCAATATCCAGCATGCACAGAAGGGGCATTTTCCTTCACTAAAGGGATAGAGATGATCTTACACATGCGCAGTGAGATTGTCTCTTTTTTTTTCCCTTTACAGCGGGCTATGTCACTTGATCTCGTGCCTGTGCGGTGCAAGATCAGGTGACGTAGCACGAAGAAGAAAGAAGAAGACTAAAGATGGTGGCACCTGTCATCCAGGATGGTGCGGGACCGGATCGAGGAAAGGTCCAGAGTGATCGAGGGATCTACAGGATTAAAGGTAAGAGTTTTTTTTTAGATATTTAAAATCTCTAAATATATGAAATATAAAAAATAAAAAAATATAATATATATACACACACAAAACATATTGCATAATATTTATGATCCAATACAGGGCCCACAGTTCTCACTGTACCTCTACCTCCCCTCGTCCTTTTTTATGTCTCAAGAGTTGGAACTAGAAGGTGCTTATTGATATGAGATGATATAAAATCTCTTCCCAGACTGGGTAATGAATATACCAATATACAGCTCTGACATGCTGCAAGCCATGGTGCAGGCTGCCTGCCACTAATGGATTTTAAATAACAAAGAAGCAAACCATGATTTTTGCTACACCTAAGCTTGCAGATGTTTTCAGCACATATATTTCATGTTTTTCTAACACAGCAGAGGAGGGGAGGTTATTTGCATTTCTAGTCTACAGCCTTTAACTGAAATGACATATGTGCAATACTTCAGCAGGCAGATGTCAAGACTAAATTATAGCCCAGGATTGCTATCAATTGAGAACTCTGAAATATCTGTCGTAACTGTTCACCCTGCAATACTCAGACAAGGAGATGTTTTAAATAAAAACATATTGCCAGAACATTTCACGGTTAACTCTTGCGGGGACGCAAGATGAGGAATGAGTAAGTGATAACGTGTAAAAATGATTTATCTGTGTGTGGAAAAAAGGGTGGTGGGCATTTTTGATAGTGACATTTTTTGTCTTTCCTTTTTTTGTTCTAATTCAGTTTGAAATAAACATAACACACAAACTGATAGGGCGTTTTCTATTTATTCAGAAATCAACAAATATTTTATTATTATCTGCAATAATAACGTAACAGCAATAGGGGAGCCAATGGTTGTTTTAAAACACACGTCTAGGTATTACCTAAATTGGACCCCAGAATTGCTTGTCCCCCTCTAGTCTATGCCCCAGTTTTCTTTTTCTTTCTTTACCTTGTAACTGTTGTAAACAGCTTTTATGATTCCTTTTGACATTATAACCAGGCTTGTAAAATGTTTACCGTTCGTAATATTACAGGCACACCCCCTGAACTACATATCCCAGGAGCCCTTTCCCTACACATAATGAGCCTGATTGGTACTTCAAGACTGGATAACATATACAATCATGAGTGAACCTGGGTCATCTAGCAAGCCTGGAAGGGATTTTCTATTAGTTGGAGAAAATTTGGACTACATCTATTCTAGGTTTGCTGGATCACCCAGGTTTTCCTAGGATAGTCTATCTTCTCCAGTCTTGGAGCGCTTTAATAAATCAGGCCCATGATGTGTGGGCAGGCTTTAGGGAATTTACTTAGCAGAACTGTTTTCAATGAGGTCCATTTATAAAGCAATGACATTACCTGAAACATTGCTTGGTAGAGAATCTTCCAGGTCCTTGTGTTTCAATGGCAATCATTTATTCCCCATCATTTTTTACTGAATGTCAGATTCACAGCTTTATAAATAGACTCCAATTCTTGTATGTGAAGAGCAAAGGGGCAGTAATAAGTAGATTTCTGTAGTCAGGCATGCAGGGCTGGCATTCTTCTGAGCTCAAACATGAAGTTAGGAGCAAACTTGAGTTGTGCCAGCTCAATGGTTATTTCTTGGTTGATGCTACATATTTAAAGTGATAAATATGGGTGAATTTTCCTGTATCATGAATATACATGTACTGTTATTTTTATAAGAATATATTGTTACACAGATAGGTCTGTGTAATTTTCTAGGAAGAAACAAGGGGCTTTAGGACGCTGGAGCTGGCCAAGGGAGTGAAAGGGTGGGTTCCTTGGCCCAACCCAATCCTGACTGAGTTAATATGCACCTGTACTCAGGTTCAAGGTGAGGAGGAAGTAATCAGCCAGGGTGGATCCTAGGCTGAGAGAAAGCCAGAGTGGGTTCCAGGCTGAGAGAAAGGCAGAGTGGGTTCCAGACTGAGAGAAAGGCAGAGTGGATTCCAGGCTGAGAGAGAGCCAGAGGGATCCAGGCTGAGAGAGAGCCAGAGGGATCCAAGCTGAGAGAGAGCCAGAGGGATCCAGGCTGAGAGAGAGCCAGAGGGATCCAGGCTGAGAGAGAGCCAGAGGGATCAGGGCTGGGAGAGTGATCAGCAAGAGGCTGATGAAAGAGGATCAGCACTGTGTTGCAAGCTGGAGGGTGCTTAGGAGGCAGCTCAGTTAGTAACCAGCTCTGTGAGGGAACAGAGCTCTGCCTTGCTAAAGCAACAATTACATGTGAGTGGAACATGCTTGTTGTCTAAAGACTGCCTTGTATTGGTTATGCTTGAAACTGCTTTACTGTTAGTCAGAAAGGGACTATCTCAGTAATGGTATGTAGTTGCTCAGCCAAGCCATTTCTTTTGTTTGTTTGGTGCTAATAAATAAACCGGCCAGGGCCTGTTTTTAACTGCAATTTTAAAGTCTGCTGTCTGATTCACTGCTATCTTCTGACCCATTGCTACGGGCAATCCCTCAATATATTTATTTATATATATATATATATATATATACAATTTTTTTTTTAATTTCACCATAAGTACTCAGACCTCGAGTTTCTGAAAAGTTACTTTTTTTTTTAATAAAAATGTCATTTCATCTAAATTTTAAGCAAGCATGTTCTTTGGACATTTCATGTATGTATTTTAATACAGTATTATGCCCATATCAAAATAATCCTAAAACAAGAATCCTGCTTGACTCTCTATTGCAATATAAGTATGTCCATAAAATCATCTGTAAAATCTATGTATGTTGTTGACTTTTATAGGAAGCTTCAGAATAAAATTTAACCCTAAAATTTAACCCAACTTGCACCTGCAAAAACAGGTCCTTACATGTCATCTAACATTCACTTCTTATGGTTTGCCAAGTGATGAAAAATGTTCTGCTCCCTATACTTGTTTCTAAATTACACATTGCACATTGGCCAGTATTGCTCTGTGAGACTGGAGGGGCTGGGGATCTATTCCTTGACCTCTGGGATTTCTCTATGGGATTTGAAGTCCAACATTTAGGAAGTTAGCACTTACATACTGACATACAGAGGCATCTGGGGTGTCATAGAAGTGTAAAGGAAATATCTGGGGTATGTAGTGGCCGCTTATGTAGTCTGCACTTGCATTAGGCTATTGGTTTCCACATCTCTTCACTATGACAGGGTTGCTCTAAGCAGTTTAGAATAATGTACTGTTTACAAGAAATGACCATGAGAAGAAAGAACATATACAGTACATCAAAGCTTTAAGCTGCTCTCATGCGTCACCATTCCACCCAATTTGAATTTAGACTTTACCTAGATTATCCAGCACTGGAGGTTTACTAAACTGTGAAATTGTAATCTGCCACTGAAGCCATCTCAGTATTTTACCCCAGGAAAGGTCAGGCATAATTGTTCAATGCAAAGAAGTGTTTTAAATAATTTATTCCCCTAAAATGTTTCTGCCTTTCATGCAGCTGCTAAGCCATAATGCTTTCATTAAATATCACATCTGTGCTGAATTAAAACAGGAGTGTATCCCAGCAGTGCAAGGGTTGTCAGGTTGATTTTTTTTTCGAGATCTTGAAGCTTTTCCAAAACTCAATGCTCATGACAGAGCACAGGCCTTGTCACGGGCTGGTACAGAGGTTTAAGAACATTCCTCGTACCTTATTCACCGTCTAGCTCTATTCTAGAGCTACATCTCCCTAGTGTTCCGTTAACTTGCACATGTTTGATTTGCTCATTTGCTTAGGGAGAAAAGATTCTTCGACCCTGCGGACCCTCCAAACATTTCTCCAGACCTTATCACTTAGATGACAGCTAACAAAAAAAAAAATACTTACTATAATTTAAAAAAGATTTAAAAGATGATTTCATTCAATTGTCAATGTATTTTTTAAAGAAAAACATGAGCAAAATACTTAAAGTTGTAAATTGAATAATTTATGTTTCTGATTAACAAGGGAATTACATCTGGAAGCTGCACCCAAAAAGAAAGACAAACAGAGGGTAGAGTACTAGTCACAAATATTGGGCGTGATTTATTAGTTTTCTTTCATGGTAGAACATGGCTGATCCAGCAAAGATCCAGATTAAGAACATTTGCCAACTAATAGAAAAGGATTTTAAATAACCCTTTCCATGTTTGCTAGATCTGCTTGGGTCACCCATGACAGTCTATCCCATTGTTTGTATGATCTCTGCATTTGATCATTCACCATTACTGTTTTATCATGCTATGTTCTGCATTGTGTTTCTTTGTGGAAATGGCCACCTTGGAAGAAGGTTGCTACCTTATGAGTTGCACCGTGAAGACTGGTCATCTGAAGATTGGTGGGGGAATGTTCACAAATCAGAGAATTGTAGGAAGATGAAGCTGGGAGATGCTCACAATGCAGATTCCTCTCCAGCAAGTGACACAGTAGTGACTTCAGCAAATCTCTCTTGAAAGTGAGAATTCGTTAAAGTAGAATTCCTTAGATGATCACACTAAAGACAAGGAAGGCCTGGAACGTACGAGGAAGGAGGTAGTGTAAGGCCCAGCATGACTGTGCAGACAGGAAGGGGAGACAGCAGAGGGTTAATGATTTGAAGTAGTACGTGCAGGGATAAAGAAAGGGGAGGGGAAGGGGGGATAGGAGGAGCGGTAGGAGTTAAAAAGGTTGGGAATCGGAAGTGAAGTCCTTTTCGTCAAGAGACAGCAGGAAGGGTTTGGTGATAGGCAAGTTGACCTAGCTATGTCTTGCCACAGTCATGTAGTTATATGGCTGTAGTCACTTGAGTGGTATCTGTGGTATTTTGCAGGAGGAATTAAAGGCACAGGTTCATTTTGCGGGTACTACTTATGTGGTCTTTCCTTTTTTTCTCATTCAGTTTGAAATAAACATAACACAAATTGGTATGGTGTTTTCTATTTTTTCATGAATCAACAACTAATATTTTATTATAATCTGCAATAAATACAATACCAACAATAGTTGAACCAAAGCTGTTTTAAAACACATGTCTAGGTATTTAGGGTTTCTAGAAGCGTTCTATATATTTAGGGCCCACTTCAGTGCTAACACATTCTGTTGTACTTTTCAGGATTTCTGAATAATTTTCATATTAGTGCCTGCTCCATGAACATGCTAATACTAATTCACCACCACACACATACAATAGGATCAGTTCTGAGTGTAAGCAACCATTTTTGTCATGGATTGTAAGAGAAACTTGGAAAATCCACAGAAAAATAATTTAGGTACATATGATTTTTTTGCAGATAGTGAATTTTGTGGTAACCAAGCTTAGGGGCCTTAGAATTGCAGGAATGAATGTTAAACACACAAATGGTCAATATCTTTTATAAGATTTACTATAGAGGATTTGGAATATAGACTTATGATATGCACAGTGGCACCCACCTTTATAGGTGTAAAGCCCTCAATCCCTCTACAAACAAAGTCCAGTAGGACTTCTTTCGGCCGAGGATTAGACAGTGGGCACCGCCATCTTCTTCCAGCTTCTTCTTCTTCTTATGTTACCCGATATTGCTTTGCACAGGAGTGAGATCAAGTTAAGTGCTTTTCCTAAAATGTA
Source organism: Pyxicephalus adspersus (assembly GCF_032062135.1). Lineage (NCBI taxonomy): Eukaryota > Metazoa > Chordata > Amphibia > Anura > Pyxicephalidae > Pyxicephalus > Pyxicephalus adspersus. The sequence goes on from NC_092862.1 coordinate 25,163,264, forward strand.
AGAACAAAATGTGCAAATCTCTTACAGTTTTCTTTTACATTCCAGGAAAGCTCCTTTTGTGCATGCCCAGGACCAAGCATGCGCAGAAAGAGCAGCCCACAGCCTCCTGGTCTATGTGACGTATGTATCCCAGGAGGCTGCAGGTTTAACCTTCAGTCTTTATCATCACCCTATGCTATGTTTGTTATGTTGTACTTTCTAAGATCTATCTCTCCAGGATCTGAAATTGGAAATGTGATGTCAGGGGCAGCAAAATTCCACAACCTGTTTTGAGCTGGGCAGAACTTCTTAAGTAAAGAAGTGTTACACAGCAGATGTGGAGTGCTTCATAGAAAATCAGGCCAGGTTTGTTGCATCAATGGAGGAAAGACAAGGTTGGATTGGGAACCCATGACCCATGATGGTGGAGTGGAGGCGGAAGAAATTTTACTACGGAAAGTGTACCATGGTGTCTCAATATATTAGGCTTGATTTATTAAAAAGAAATCCATTCCAGATTTGCTGGTTCACCCGGTTTTACTGATGATGAAGTGTATCCTCTCCAGTCTTGGAGAGCTTTATTAAATCAGGGCCAAAGTATCAATAATGGATATATTTTATTGGGACTCACCATTTCAAATCTTTCAACATCAGATCATTTTGGGCACTATGCATTCAGTTATATGACATCTATTAACCATAAAGGATGTTGATGCTGGGTTGATGCTGGAGCTTTCCTCTGACATATTCGTGTTTAAAGTTCTCAAAGGTAAGCAGGTATTTATTTATTGTTGAGCATGTATCACTGACTACATATGCCACTCCAACTGATCCCTAAATTGCAATGGATCCCCAATCACGGTCACCAGCCAAACATGTCAATACTGGAAAAGCCCCCATGTCTCCTAACTCCTTCCCTTAGAGGATGATATAGGCTGGGGGGCATAGTACACCGAATAGTTTATCCTTAGCCCACAGATTTCCAATGCTTTTCCTATACCAGAAGTATTTCAGGCAAACATCAGAAATATCATCAGGAAAATGTCCATGGATCTGTTGGGGAATAAAGCAGGTAAACTTCCTCAGCATTGTATACCAATCCCCTATGTTATTGTACACATAGAATTTACCCTGTTCTTTTACTTTCATCAATCACCAATGTCCTGAGCTCCTGTAAAAACTGCTTACAGCATCGGCTTTGGAGGAACTTTGAAGTAGGTAATTTATGGTTAACCAGAAAAAGACACACGCCAGATTCTTGTCCAATATCAGCCCTGACGCAAATCATCTGATGTCTGTACGTAGCCTTAGTCTTAGCATTTTCCAACATCACAACAATATTTATAACCATTGAGCACACGCATGCAGCCATGCACCCATTTACTAGCCGCACCTACACTCAGCTGTATATAACTTTGTAAAATATCCCAGGTAGTAAATACATCTCCCTACAGCTGTCTGTATGTAGCAGCTAATTAACAACACAGAATGGAAATGTGCATATGGAATGATCAATGTATGTGTTAATGAGAGTGTTTACTAAGAGGCTGAAACGTAATATAATTATTCATGTTTGTCATATATAGCTACAATAAGTGAAGTCATCAGTGATGTATATTTTTCACTGCTAGGACGTGATATTATTTACAGTCTTTGTGCATCTGTTTCAGATGATGACATTTAAAGAACAACCAATTATCCGGAAAAATAAAACGTGATGCCTATTAATTCTTATGTTTTTATGATCCAGGAACAAGTGATGCAAAATCATGCCATATATTAAAAGGGCAATGAAAAAATGCTTTAGCTTTCTGTTTTTTTACGCCTGCAGATTAGGGTTACATACCTTAACTTGAAGGTCTATTTACTGAGAAGCTACCCATTAGGTGGCAATCTTTTATAGGGTTTGAAAAGTTGCCCCAACCAAGAATGTCAATACAATTTTATGAAACCTGCAATTCAGAAGTGCCTATAGAAATTAATATTATTGTTTTGGAATTATTCACTTTTAGGAATGTATCAAAGTAATGTAGACGTAAGCTGATTTTAAAGACTCTAGGATAATATACAAGACTAAATAAATAATAATGCTTAGCAACTTTTTAATAAACCAGTAAGGAAGAGATGTTTTTGAACATTTCCACTTTTCCATAATAACACATATTTACAGTTAAATTCATTCAAAATAATTCAAATGTTTTATATATTACAGTAGCGTTCTCTTCTCACGTATCATAAATACTCGACTATAAACCAAGGTACTTACTTTTATCAGAAAAATAGGAAAGCCACACTGATTCCAGTATAAACCTAGGGTACAAAATGCAGCCTCCACTGATATGATTCAAAACATCAACAGAAATGCCAATAAAATTGGGAATAAATATATCCATGGTATATTATTTTTAAAACATTTATTTACATTTATTTAAAACATTTATTTAAAAGAAAGAAAGAAAGAAAAAAGAAAGAAAGAAATTTAAACGACATAGGCTCAATCTGTTTATCTCTTTTCTCCCTTTTTTACACATGTATGTATTTTTAGGTTGTGTGGGAGATTAGCATCAAATGCACTTACTGCAGAGAGGTATTTTCAATTTCAGGTGCTCTTTCCTCATTTATTCAAAAAACAGCAACACAAATAACCAATCTTCCAAGATTTTTTTTTCCTCTCAGAGGGTTGAAGTTATGCACAGTATTACAGCAAAACACAAAATTAAACCTTCTAGCTCTCTCTGCGGGTCCTACAGAGCACAAATTGGGAGACCTCCTGGGCTCTCCCTGGATACAGGCTACATAGCTGCTTCTCCTGAGTCACCTGGACCCGGGGTGGAACTTCCCCCAGTCTTAAAGACCTGTCCTTTATTTTATCAATGGCCAGGTGCTTCAGAACAATCACCAATTTCTGATCTGGAAAAGGAGGGGAGTGCCTGGCCCGCCCTTTCTTTCCAGGACACTCCAGGCCTGGATTCCAAATAAAGATCTGCACATACACAGCAATGCTATTATCCATCACCCTCTCCAGGTCCTATAATCCCTTTTTTTACAGGAGACATTGCACTTCATTTTACCAAATACCCTCTAGATTTGGCATCCCATGTTTCCCTCTTCTAAACTTGGTTATGATGGGTCAATTGCGCCTAAATGATCTTTTGTATATTATTGTTGACCTTTAGTAAATGGCAATGTGTCCTCATGTAAAGTGTCTCAGACAGCAAATTTGCTATACATTTACACAGCATCTCATGCCCAAGCTATTATTTTTCTTAAACAATTTCAGGTAAAAAAAATCTTGGTTTATATAAGAGTATATACGGTTCTTGTTTATAATTGTTCTTCCATGCAGCCTTTTGCCAATCATTCAGTGCTGTGCAACATAATTTCCTAGTGGATATATCTCTTCTCTATGAGAAGAGCGTGGTATACTCCAATTGCTGGGGGATTAAGATGGGATAAATTTGCCTGTAGAATAAACAATAATATGGGTCCATTACTTAAGTGGCCAAAAAATATTACATAGTGGGAGTGCCAAGATGAAAAAACTTTGGACAAGTGTTGCATGCCAACAAACATTTTTTTTGCACAATATTATTATAAGGTAGTGTTGTTAAATGAATATGCATAAAACAATCGTAAACTGAATTCAGTAAGTGATGGGTATTAAAATGTTTCTGTTTATTATGTTATTTGTTTTAAAAAATCAAAGTTATACCAAAAAGCTTTTTCCTTTAACAAGGTTTGAATTATTTATTAAAAACTGTACTACTAAGGAATGAATGTTTATAACACATTTTCAAGTTAAATACTGATCATTAAAGATGCAAAAAAAGCTACAATTAGTCAAATAAACAAGCAATAAACCTTATTTTTAACCTCAGCAGTCCCCGGAGCTGTTTTTAAATGTATGCTAATATTTTCAGATATGTGGATCATTCTGAAACAGGATCCTTGGAATCAGCGGTCACAGCATTTATTGACTATTTATCTTATTCTGTACCAGCGAGATGTAGTTTAAGGTGGCCGAGAGTTTCTTTTAATGGGAGTAGACTGTGAAATATGTGCACTGCTAGAGACCATTGGTTCCACTTCTTCAGGGTGAATTTTCTATATGCATTCAGTGTTGATAAAGCACATCACCATGGTATTTTCAAAATATATGAACCCATAGCAATATTAAATTAGGAAACAGAGCTTTTGTATTATTTAGCAAAAGTACTGAGTAAATATTCAGACAGAAAATTCTAACAGGTTTGAAATCGGATTTCTATTCAGATATTCAGAAATTCTTCTCTGTTGAAGGACGAATGAATAACTTAGTATGATAAAAATGTTCTTCAGTTATATATGAGATAGCTCATAGTGCTTTTTAAAAAATGGATAAAAAAACTGTTTTTTTTCATAGATCACATATGGTAGAAAGTAAAGGTATTCTGTATTGATTAATTAAAGTCACTCACTCACCCATTAGGGAGTATCACCCACAATAAACTGATAATAAATAAGGGATCCAACCTAAATTGCATTCATTTGCTGCCCATGACAAGCCATGGTCTAGTAAGGGGCACAAGTATTCTTGTAATTTAGGCACCATCATGTCCAGCAAATCACTAGAATCAAAAGTTTGCTCATCACCCATACATGGTGCTACATTCAAGATTGTTCACAACAAAATTGTTTTGTGTGACTCCTACCCCATTACAAATCACCTACTGTTGGCTGATGTAAAAATGTACAAAGGTTGAATTTATACTTTCCTTACAAACGTCTTATTCATCACTGGATGTTATTATTATTACACAATATTTATATAGCGCCAAAATATTACACTGCGCTATACAAAGTCCATAGTCATGTCACTAACTGTCTCTCAAAGGAGCTTACAATGTAATATCCATTCCATAGTCTTATGTCATTAGCACAGTCTAAGGTCAATTTTAGGGGGAAGCCAGTTAACCTGCTGGAGTTGCCGGAGGAAACCTATGCAGACATGAATGGAAAACCTGAAAACTCCATGCAGAAAGTGTGCCGGAGATTCAAACTTGCTGCAAAGGAGCTAACCACTGAGCCACCGTGCTGCCCGTGGATGTCAGTGTACTTCTGGGGAGATTCTTTTGGAATGCAGAGCAGGCTAAATTTCTCATGCAGGCACTCCTGTTCACTGCAAGAGCTTCTCCGCATATTAAAATATATAAATATATCTAAAGTAAAATTGGGAGATTGTGGTAGGGTATAACATATATTAATGTCATTTTATAATCAGCTCAGTAGTTCATGAGTCAGAAATTACTTTTCACTTGGTCCATTGGAAGAAGCTAGCTGTAAAAATAGAAAAGTTTTCCAGCATAGTATGACAAAAAGGAGTATAAAATAACAAAGTCAAGCTAGGTACCATAACAAAACTCCAAAGCCATTAGGTTCTTAACTGCCCTTGTTGTATAACTTTTGTAAACTGCTACATTTGGTAATCTGAACATGGTGGTAAGTCCATAAATACCAATATGACACACAAGTTACTGCTTTCACATGGCCTAGTGGATAGACCAAATCCAAAACTAGACCTTTATTCACCAGAGGAAAATATACATATTTTTTAAACACCAGACAACCAGAAATAGAAACAAAATGAGGTCAAACAGTGTAGATTCAGTTTGGTGTTTCTTTTTTGGTGTTGATATATGCCAAGAAATATTGTTTGATGTATTAGGAAAAATGGACACCAAAAACAGCACTGATTTTTCTACCCAAAAATCAAAAGCCTTGTGTTAAAGGTAATTTACAGGTACTCACAAAAAGGAGATTTGAAAATGTGACAAATCTATGTGATATTTATTTGCAGAAGCAGCAAGCAAAGAAGTACCACACTAATGAAGACTACAAATGCTTTATGTGGAATATACCACATTCCTTCAAGGTAGTACATAGGATAAAAGGGTTTATAGATGATTGTACATAGAAGTAGCTTTGTTTTTTATACCAAATATTACAATAGCAAGCTTGAATGATTCAGGAAGGGAACAAGAAATAAGTTAAATGCCTTATAGAAGATGTGAAATGCTGCCTAAGAATATTGCTATGGTAATTAAAAGACATAAGAAGGTCTAAAGTCAAGGCTGCATGTCAAGGTCTGAGAAAAGAGTGGAATAAAGGGCACATTTTTCTGTATAATAAGGCAAACACAGCTAAAAGTACAAAGGAGACGGGGAGGGAATTTCTTCTTCATTTATATATATATATATATATATATATATATATATATATATGCCAATCTATAAACGCTGGGTTTAAAAAGAGGAAGTATTAAAACAGAGTTAAAGAAATAAAGTGGATTTGTGTTTGTGAAATAGAAAAATAGGCACAAAACTCCCTTCCTCCTGTGTCATTGTTTGTCTGTCATTTGCAACCCCTATTTAATGTACAGTGATGTGTAATATGATGGCACTTCATATATATATATATATATATATATATATATATATATGTATATATATATTTGTTTACAGTAATATTAATATTAATAAAAATAATAATAATAATAAATACCTGGACATAACAGTTCACCTAGGAAAGTGAAGTTATCACACAGCAAAAGATAAATTAACTCGCTTAGAAAATATGGTAAAAATTTGCAATATCCATTACTGTGCGAGAAAATACATAAAAAAGTTGCAAGGTTGCTCAGCAAACACTACGTTCTTGGAGGGTGCAGCTTGAGAGACAACTTAGTTGATTGTAAGTAAATTGGCTGTAAGTCACCATTTGCAAAAAGAACAGATACTATTGAATAAAATAAATTGGAAAAATTGACATCATTTAGAAGAACCTATGCACTTATCTGCCATGAATTCACTTTTGATGAGTAATTATGGATAAATATCTGTAGCTTTTTACCATTCAGTCTTCAATGTGCAGGATCTGTAAAAGTGGTGGTGAGTAAAGCAAAGTACTATATATGTGTTTGGAAGGATGAGCATGGTAAAACACTAAAACAAAGGAGTGCAAACACTCTGCAGATCAAGGGGCATAAATATGATTATTGGTTTAAACCTATATCACATTTCAAAATACCATGATATTCGAATAAAGGTGACTAAGTTACCTACATACGTTTTTATGCCAACACAGAAGAATTTATAGAGGACTTTACAGGCAGCACAATTAATAATCTCCACTATTCATAAATACAGGTAGTCCCCGGTTTACATACGAAATAGGGACTGTGGCTTTGTTCTTAAGTTGAATTTGTATGTAAGTCAGAACAGGTAGAGTATTTTAATAAATGCAATTAGAACAGATGTTTAAATGATGATTAACTTCTGAAGCAAGCTGTGCTTTGATATGCAAAAAGAAGTAACTGCAAAGTTTGTCTTGGTCATTAAAGAGTTACAAAAGGTTGCAGAAATCATGTGAACAGCCGTCTTTCCCCGATGAAGCCTCTGTCCTGCACACAAACAAGCAGGGAAGCCCCGTTTGTATTTAGAAGCAGAAGTCGTTGCATGTCCTCAGGGACTACCTGTACACAGTTTATTCTAAATTGCTCATATATACACAACATCTCTATATAGTGGTGAAAATACAATTAATAAAACCCATCTAAAGTTTTTGATGCATTTCACAGCTTCCTCTGCTTCTTTAGAAGAACTTTTTGATGGGGAAACACCCAAGCAGGGGATGTTCATATTTAGAATCCAGCAAACCTCTTCACTGATTTACACGGTAAGCACTCAGGCAGGAGAACAAGCTACCCATGTTGAAATAAATGCTGGAGAATGTAATCATTTGAAAAAAGGAAGCCACGTCTATAAAAGTTAAAAAAAAATGTTCAATATAACAAACATTACAAAGTTCAGATGAATTAATGACCATAGCTATCTACTAATAGCAATGTAATACAATAGAGTGTGGAAGTGTATATAAAACTGTAGTCACTAAAAAGTTACATGCACATCGGGATTGGAAGCTAAGATCATGGATGAAAAGGAGGAATAGGAAAGCATTGATAATAGCTACCAGTAACAACATACGAAGAGTTCTTCTTGCCAAGAAAAAGCCTATGAGACCTTCTTGCTACTGATTGTGGGTTTAGCACAGCAAACTATGTCTCAGGAGCTCCTGCATCAGAAGGTAAAAAGAAATAAGTGCCTGTTGTCCAACATATGTGACATCTGGGGACAACTAGGTGCCTTGGTCATGGTATGTGAAGTTTACAGATATTACATTTCTGTCTCTGGGTTGGTGGGTTGGTCTTTTCACTTGGTATATTCAGCTTATGGTAGGGTTGTCTCCATTTTGGTGCATAAGTCATTATATTTTTTATATTATAGATAGAATTTGTGATTAAGGGGAGAGATATGTATTTTTCATTGGATGGAATTAAACTGATGTGTGGACTATATATTCCTTTCACATATTATATATTACACAATTTGAAAAGTTTTATTGCACAGTATTATTTTCTAACGTTCCACTTCTTTGTATAAGGGATTTCAATAGTATAATGTCACCTGATCATTTTCACATTCAAGACCTTTAAACTTTCCTTATCCTTATCTTAACTTTCCTTATACTTATCCTTATTTAGTACATTTTGTCGACACTTGCTGTGGAAACCTAATCCACATTGGCATCTATTTTTTCAGATGATAAGGATATTTTCAGTTCCTTAAAGATGGATTACCCAGCTTCACTGATGAAAATGTATTCTCTCCAGCCTTGGAGAGCTTTCATAAATCAGGCCAAATGAAATTTCCTCTACATATTTATATTGCCTATAATATATATTATAATGGACCAACAAATTTTCATAGATTAAACTCTCTGCTCTTGGTTTCTAATCTAGTTAGTTTTTTAGGTCTCCAAGTGAAGTAAATTCTTGCTCGCCCATAGATCCTCTTATAGTCCTACTATCTTCTCATTTATCACACATTTCTTGTGTTTCCATATTCAGATATATAGGAGTGATAAACTTCTAAAGTTGTGGAGCCATTATTATGAGATTCTAAAAAACCTACTCAGGTTTGGACCAAATTACCTTTGTTATTAGAGGGCTGTGTAAATATTTTAAACATTCTTATGCTAAAAACATTTTATGTTTTGCAAACTTATCCCATTTGGTTTCAAAGTTTATTTTTAATAAACTAGAATCCTTGAAAACATTCCAACTTTGTAAATGTAAGATAACTTTTGGAGTATTGGGGCTGGAGATGATACATTTTCATTAGTGAACCCGGGCAATGCAGTAAACCTGGAATAGATTTCCTAATAGGGAATTTTACAGATTTAATAGGGTAAGACACCCTACTCAATCTCTAAATACAGAACATCTAGTGCTGGATATTTTTTAAAGTAGAACTTCAGCAAGGCTATGGGGATTCAAATATATACATACTTTTAAAAAGCAGTAAATAGGCTTTAAAAAAGTAGCCTGTTTTGGTCTCCTGCACTTTCCAGTATTTGACAGCCTGCCTTCTGGTCTCTAATGTAAACCAAGAGCAATTGCATAGATGGAGGAGGGAGACGAGTGCTGATACCTGACTTAAATCACCTTAGTGACCTTTTCTGTACTTTCATAATGTAGATAGGTACAGGCAAGCTGGTAATATGCAGCTAATGAAAGCTGCATATTATAATATTGGACCTTGAGACAAATCATAAGAAACTGAAATGTTAAATAAAATACATTTGCCGTATTAAAAATGTGTTTAATATTGTGTGTTTCCATAGCAACTTACCATGCTAGTTATAATTCCCAATTACAAAATCATTTTTATAATGCAATCCAGTTTAAACACATAAATAGGCAAAGAAAACCCAACAGCGCAATAAGTCATAATAAAAATAAGGTAATAACTTGCTACCAGTTCTGTCATTTAGTAATATTAAAAATTATCAGATGTACATCTACCTGAATATTGCTGTCATTTCTCCTTTATTCACAAGCAAAAAAAATGCTTACTGTATATACTTGACTATAAACTGAGACATTTAATTTTACCTGAAAAACAGGAAAATGCTTTAACTCGAGTTTAAACCTAGGGCACAAAATATGTCTTTAACTGCTAAAATGCAAAACCGTAATTAATAAAAATGCCAAAATAATTATTGTGAATAAATACATCCATAGTGTATTTTTTAAAACATTTATAAGTAGAAAAAAAAATCATCTGGTCTCAGTCTGTATCATTATCATCTTTTACAGGTAATATACTCCACATAAGTTGGTTATGATGGTTAACTTGCTTTTAAATGATCTTTTGTATATTGTTGTTGGCCATTAATAAATGGCACTGTGTCATCATGTAATGGGCCTGATTTATTAAAACGGTCTAAGAATGGAGAAGGTAGACTATCATGAGTGAACCTGGGTGATCCAGCTTATGACATACTTATACATCAGGCCCAATGTTTGTAACAAACTAATGTCTCTGATCAAGAGTTTGTTATACACTTTACATTGCACAGTGTAATCTACTCATGTGACCCGAGTTAAAAACCAATACTCAATTATTTATAATATTCCTTTCATAGCACTGATATTCTGGTCATACGTATTCATTTTCTAGATTAGATACTAAAAGGATTAGTTAGTCCAATTTGTTGGACTGCAGAAAGCTGGACCAGCAACTGGATTTTTTTTTAAATTTTTGAAAACGCAAGGGACTCAAAATTCCATTATTATTATTATTATTATTAATAAACAGGATTTATATAGCGCCAACATATTACGCAGCGCTGTACAATAAATAGGGATTGCAAATGACAGACTAATACAGACAGTGATACAGGAGGAGAGGACCCTGCCCCGAAGAGCTTACAATCTAGTAGGTGAGGGAATTTCACACACAATAGGATGAGAGATATGTAGTGGTGGGAAGTAGTGGTGGTTTCAATTGACAGAAGAAGATGGGTAGGCAAGTTTGAAAAAATGGGTTTTGAGCGCTCTTTTAAATGAGCAGAAAGTAGGAGCAAGCCGAATAGGACGAGGAAGACAAGGAGTTTGGTGGTCTCAGGGGACAGGTAGGGGCGGATCCATTATTTGTATATGGATGTTTATTGATAAAGGACTACGTTAATAAGCAATTGAAAATTATTGTATTATAAATAATCTTGTGTTAATAAATGTTTATTTTTATTACACATGACCCACTTTTTTTCTCCTCCTATGTTTTTGTACCTACCCTTTAGCAGCGGTCACCAAACTTTCAGACCTCACGGAACACTAAATTCATAATTTTTAATCCCGCAGTCCACTATGTATTTTTTAAAAGATAAATACATTTGTGAAATAATGATCCACCTAATGGTGCCTGACAAGGACTGTGGAGGCCCTGATTCATTGATCAGCTCACGGTTAAGTGAAGTATTTCTATTGTTACTATTATCATTAGTTGCATTATCTTTGGTATTACTAAAGAGATGCTAAAAATTTGTTTGCTTTTTCTCATTATGAGTTTATTTCATTTGAATCCAAGACCAAACAAGAAATGATAGTTATCAAAGTCAAACTATTTGATGCCATTAAATATAACAGTTAAAGAAAATACACAGGTAAGGACATACTTAACTCAAAGAGCATCTGAGAAATAAACAAAAAAAACAATTGGATGAGAATCGGTATTTGCGAAGCGGGGTGACTGTTGTAATGGTGGAAACAATATTGAAGCGTTTGGTTGTATGGTTTTGACTGCTTCTGTAATATGTACATCAGCTTTTCTGGATGTCCATTTGGCCACTGGGGCATTTAGTAAATATAAAAAAATGGCATGCCGAAATGCAAATTTTGTGAAAACAGTGAAGATATTTACTATTTCATAAAGTATGTTAATATGGATGTGCAATTTAACTCCTAACTGGATAGTTGGTTAGTTTATTCCTTTTCAACTGAAAACCAAAATTAAAATTAAAAGAAAAATTGGAAAAAAAAAACATGTACCAAAGAAGGCAGACATATGATAAGGATGTTGAAGTGGAAGTACAGTCTGACTTAACATACAATAAAAAAATGTCTGCCAACACCCTATTGCCCTTTTAGGTATTTAACATTTTTTGTTAAAATGAAATCTGTGCAAAAACCCAATTTATCCTATTTTATAGTACATTGATTGTAGAAGCAGACATACTTCATAGTTAGATAAAAATCATGTTCAGGTGGAGAGCTGTACATTTGCAAACTAAAGATTCTGTTACGGGAAAGAGTCTTCCGTGTTTGTATGCACTGAAATTAGAAGCCTATTTATTACTTCCATTCTCCTTTCTGTACATTGTGGATCTTAGTAAGTTAATTATCCAAAGGAAATTTTAAATATAGCCCCGCTTAAATCTGACACATCTTTTTGCAGTCAAGAATTGAAGAAAATGTAAAATGTATTTATTTTTACACCAGATAATGTGTAGCTATTCTATAAATGCGTCTGTAACTCCCCAGTTTAAGGTTATGTTTAGTCCTTAAACAACTTATTTTATTCACCCCTTAAGTATATGTGATATAGGTGATCTTTGCTGCTTGATACATGATACATTCCATCTACAGGAATGACAATAATAAAATATTAGGCTCAAATGTCAACCCAAATAATGGTGTTAAATCCAAAATTAGAATTTTATTCCAGCATTAACATTCCGTCCTAGATCGTATTTCCCTTGCCAATAGGATGGTGCTGGAAAATCTGCTTTGTGTTTTGCTGGATAAAAGAACGTTGGACCATATAAAGTTCATGATCACAAACATCTGGAATAATGTGAAGCATTGCATTGCCACAGGGCAGGATCAATTGTTCTGACTGACAGCTGCCCTTATACAACCATTTTCTGAACATTCGTTAGACTGTGAGAAAAGAAGCCATGTGTTTTTTAGTTCAGAGGTGTTTTTTCCTTGAAGGGTCAGAATGTGGTCATGGCAATGACACAACGGTGAGTCATTTTATTAAAAGTGACTGGGTTTGTATAGTTTTGCTGTTTATATATTTATTTATTTTTTTGCCTGTATGCGGCAGTTTAATTAGGTACCATTTACATTGTACTACTATAGAGCAGACACAAATCACCTTGGTTTTCCAATTACTGGAGGAATATACATTGCAATATTTCACATGAAACACTGTCAAGGTAAAATGCTTATCAGCTCCATTGTAGCATGTATAGATGTTAATTGATTTTCAGATTTTTGAAAAAATGTGTTTTAGCAAAGAGTGTTGTTTAATAAAGCAAAGTGCAGTAACCAAGGTCAGGAGATTGCTATAGTCAGGAAAATGCAAAAATGCTTTGTTATATAGGTGCCCATGGGCACGCCTGTTACTATCACTAAAGACCTTATTTGCTCATAACTGGCTGCCCCAACCTTCTAGTCTTACTGTTATCTGAAATCACCTGTGATTGACAACTATTTCTTTAGTTGACTTTATGGACTTTCGAGGTGTGTGCATGTATTTGGATATAAAAGAAAACAAAAAAAATTATTTTTATTAAACAATTAAACTACAAATATAGTAACAAATGGTGGCGGCAGTTAAGCAAAAAACAATATATCACACAAAAGGTACTGTTGAAAACGTTCTTATTTGGATTATTAAGAATTATCCCTTTACAACCTGCTCACCTATCTAGAAAGGTGTATAAATGAAATAGGATGATGTATTTTTTGTAAAATAAAGTGAGATCTTCGATATTACATTTTCTGAAGTTTCATTATGTCTGGATGTTACCTGTAAACATAAGATATCAATAAAGTTTTGGCCATGGGACAAAGAAAATGATGAAGAATACTAAATATTGGATTGTGGCTTAGTGACAGTGAGGGGACACTTACTATGTAGACTTCCCAGTGCATAAACCATTATAAAGATGTGGGAGATTAGCTTCAAACACACTCATTGCAGTATGTCAGAATTTAGTTCAAATTCTGCCCACTTTTATTCACAAGAAAGTCCAACACAATGTAAATGTCAGGGTTTTCCTTTACTGGGGATCAGTGTCTATACAGCTTGTCAGACACATTTTAGCCTCCTGGCTCTCTTAATTGGTCCCACAGACCTCAACTTGAGAGGCCTCTTGGCTGTCCCAGCATACAGGATACACCCAGCTACCTGACCTCAGGTTCCAACTTTTGCAAAGGCCAGGTGCACCAAAGCCATTTATGGCCTGGAAGTGGGATGGAGTACCTGGCCCACCTATTTCTTCCAGGACACTCTGGGCCTGGATCTCAAATGACAGCACATCATTTATTTACAGCCTTATCCAGGCCCTTCCAAGGTGAAATTGAGGTGTATGATGCAAAATACCTTCTGAATTTGGCATCACATATTTGATTCTACCACAAAGGTTAATTTCTATTCTTCGGAGGCACACCCAATATGGTCGGTACCACCACCTACCCAACCATAGTCCAAGTTTGCTAATTAGCTAATATAACACATACTGTAAAATGAGTTTCCATTACTACAGTGGGGCTAAGCAAAGTTGAAGTGCAACTTAAGGCTCTGGTATGGGCATCTAAATAAGTACCAAATCCACTTGACTCCACATAAATTTAACAAAAAAAATTATTTAACTCCCACTAACAGAGCCATACAATCAATAATTTGTATCTGCCCATTTTGTACCCCCTCCTGATAAATTTGCTACCTATTTTGCCAACCCATCAGCCTGGCTCCTACAGAGATCAGAGTACCCTTCATGAATTGAAAATGCCTTAATTTTCTGTCTAGAACTCTTTCATAACTTTTTTATATGCATCAGAACACTTTGAAATAATTTTAGGTCATAGAAAACCTCTACACAAACCATAGGATGTCAATGGAGAAAGTCAATCTTGAGTTGATGGCCAAGTAAAAAAATGCCCCCATTACATATAACCAAAACAAGCTTTAGTGTCATGCTAATGATTCTGCCATGTGGCATTGGCCACAAAACTATGAGGTCACCATAACATTGGAGGCCAATCAACTATAGCTTAAGAACCCCTGGCAACCTCTGGATGAACCTTAGGGTTTCATGGAACACTGGTTGAGAATGACTGGTGTAGGACAGTGTCATCTTTGCTCAGGCACTGTGCTAGGTCTGCACCATTTCCCCCCCACTGACTCAGAGATGACAATCTCAAGTTGATTTTGGTACCTGTGCAGTTTTTCACAAATGTCTGACATAGAGGGATTTTGCTGTAGCCTTTCACTTCGTTACCTGCTACAAAGTTACAATTTTGCAGTCTAATCACTGGAGAAAACTTAATTTATGTACATGATTATTTATCTTGGTTAATAGCACATTAGGGATCACTGATGTGTAGGATTAATAAAAAGTAGGGGTATATAGCGTGCTTCATTCAGTCTCTGATCTCTGGAGTGTGTCTACCAGTGGACGCCATAATATGATTACCAGGCTCTGTTATGGGTATGGGTTTATATAAACCACCGCTAATTAGAAATTACGTATTCATCTTCATTAAAGCCAATTTATATGTCTTCATTTCATATATTCACCTATAACAGACTGATTATAAAGCTTTGGTTTTATTTTTTCTAATTTTCTATCTGACTTTGCATTCTGTGCCAAATCTTGTCAAAGACACTTTCAAGCAACACTTCTATACAGAATTGAAATACACGGGGGAGCGTTCCAGAGGGTTCTGAGTTATCAATTCACTTTGATGGAATGCCAAGCTCGATTCACACAGGCAGATTCTTGAGTTAAAGAACATTCTTTTTATGGGAATCTGTTAACCTTTTGCTGATGGGAGCTGGTGTGCTATAGATATTCCTGTACAGTTTGGAATTTTTTAGAAGGCAGTTATGTGTACAAGTTAAAAGTTTTAGAAAATGTTCTACTTTGCAGAATATCAACATATTTAACTATACCTGCACTTTAGTAGAAAAAAATCCCAAAAATGTGTTGCGAAGGTAGGGTTTAAGGAACGTAGACCCAATGCCCCTGATTCATCAAGCAGAATCGGATTATCGGTCGCGCATTCGTATTAGCGATCCGGAATCGTACGCGGTCGCGCTATTCAGCAACGGAAAAAGCTCGCGCACGGAGCCGCGCTTATCCGACAGCTTTTTACTGGCGATC